>NW_023270447.1:38344014-38384487 GCF_011800145.1 Mirounga leonina
TTTTATTTTATTTTATTTTATTTTATTTTATTTTATTTTATTTTATTCTGTTATGTTAGTCACCATACATTACATCATTAGTTTTTTTTATTATGCTATGTTAATCACCATACATTACATCATTAGTTTTTGATGTAGTGTTCCATGATTCATTGTTTGCATATAACACCCAGTGCTCCATTCAGTACATGCCCTCTTTAATACCCATCACCAGGCTAACCCATCCCCCCACCCCCTTCCCCTCTGAAACCCTCAGTTTGTTTCTCAGAGTCGATAGTCTCTCATGGTTCGTCTCCCCCTCCGATTCCCACCCCCTTCATTTTTCCCTTCCTACTATCTTCTCCTACTTTTTTTAACATATAATATATTATTTGTTTCAGAGGT
Organism: Mirounga leonina; assembly: GCF_011800145.1. Lineage (NCBI taxonomy): Eukaryota > Metazoa > Chordata > Mammalia > Carnivora > Phocidae > Mirounga > Mirounga leonina. Next base: position 38,344,399 of record NW_023270447.1, read on the forward strand.
ACAGGTCTGTGATTCATCAGTCTTACACAATTCACGCGCTCACCATAGCACAACCCTCCCCAATGTCCATCACCCAGCCACCTTATCCCTCCCACCCCCCACCACTCCAGTAACCCTCAGTTTGTTTCCTGAGATTAAGAATTCCTCATATCAGTGAGATCATATGATACTTGTCTTTCTCTGATTGACTTATTTCACTTAGCATAATACCCTCTAGTTCCATCCACATCGTTCAAATGGCAAGATTTCGGGGTTTTTTTTGATGGTTCCATAATATTCCTTTGTGTATATATACCACATCTTCTTTATCCATTCATTTGTTGAGGGACATCTTGGCTCTTTCCATAGTTTGGCTATTGTGGACATTGCTGCTATAAACATTGGGGTGCATATACCCCTTCGGATCCCTACATTTGTATCTTTGGGGTAAATACCCAGTAGTGCAATTGCTGGGTCATAGGGTCATAGGGTAGCTCTATTTTCAACTTTTTGAGGAACCTCCATACTGTTTCCAGAATGGCTGCACCAGCTTGCATTCCCACCAAGAGTGTAGGAGGGTTCCCCTTTCTCCACATCCTGGCCAACATCTGTCATTTCCGGACTTGTTAATTTTAGCCATTCTGACTGGTGTGAGGTGGTATCTCATTGAGGTTTTGATTTGGATTTCCCTGATGCCAAGTGATATTGAGCACCTTTTCATGAGTTTGTCGCCCATTTGGATGTTTTCTTTGGAAAAATGTCTGTTCATGTCTTCTGGCCATTTCTTGATTGGATTCTTTGTTCTTTGGGTGTTGAGTTTGATAAGTTCTTTATAGATTGTGATCTTTATCTGATATGTCATTTGCAAATATCTTCTCCTATTCTGTCAGTTGTCTTTTGGTTTTGTTGACTGTTTCCTTTGCTGTACAAAAGTATTAAGCACTCTCTTAAGTGTCACAGACACACATATAAGCAATGTCTCTGCCCTTATGGTTCCAAAATCAAATGAGGAGGACAAACCAGAAAATAACAGAAAGTTCCTTTGCTTTGTAAAATGAAAATGCCAGAGAAGATTGCTGTGGGAACCCTTGGGAAAAGCATTTAATTAAGTCATAGGCATTAGGGAAGGCTTTTCAGGGAAGGGGCATCTACACTGAACTTTGAAGGGTGAAAAGAAGTTCATTGTTTGAATTTTGAGGATAAGTATGGAAGTAAAGAGAATAAAACTTTCTACCAGAAAGAGAAGATGGAAAGCACTAAGTCCCAGAGGAAAGTGACAGCATGGAATGTGACTGGAGCAGAAAATGTAGGGGGCAGGATGGTTAGGGGATTAGTTGGAGAGGGATGGAGAGACCAGTTCCTAAAGGACTTCATGTGTCTGGCCAAGGATGTTGGATTGTGCTAAAGTGAGGGCACTGGTGAACAACTGAAGAGTTTTAAACAGGGAAATGACACTATTTGCATTTTTGGAAGATCATTCTGGTTTGGAAATTGGATAGGGTAGGAGAATGGAGATTAAGCCCAAAATGCTGGAAACAAATTAAGAGATGAAATCAATTTTCAAGCCAAAGATGAAATCTTTTTTTTCCCCACATTTTTTATTGTTATGTTAATCACCGTACATCATTAGTTTTTGATGTAGTGTTCCATGATTCATTGTTTGCATATAACACCCAGTGCTCCATTCAGTACATGCCCTCTTTAATACCCATCACCAGGCTAACCCATCCTCCCACCCCCCTCCCCTCTAGAACCCTCAGTTTGTTTCTCAGAGTCCATAGTCTCTCATGGTTCGTCTCCCCCTCCAATTCCCCCCCTTCATTTTTCCCTTCCTGCTATATTCTTCTTTTTTCTTTTTTTTTTTAACGTATAATGTATTATTTGTTTCAGAGGTACAGGTCTGTGATTCAACAGTCTTACACAATTCACAGCGCTCACCATAGCACATATCCTCCCCAATGTCTATCACCCAGCCACCCCATCCCTCCCACCCCCCACCACTCCAGCAACCCTCAGTTTGTTTCCTGAGATTAAGAATTCCTTGTATCAGTGAGATCATATGATACATGTCTTTCTCTGATTGACTTATTTCGCTCAGCGTAACAATAGGATGACAATAGGAGAGATTAAAGAGGTGGAATCTATAATGATTTAGTGGGTGATTGGATTAGAACTGGGCATATGAGGGGCACCTGGGTGGCTTAGTGAGTTAAGTGTCTGCCTTTGGTTCAGGGCATGATCCCAGAGTCCTGGGATCAAGCCCTGCATTGGGCCCCCTGCCCAAAAGGGAGTCTGCTTCTCCCTCTCCCTCTGCCCCTCCCTCTGCTGGTACTGTCTCTCTCTCTCAAATAAATAAATAAAATCTTTTTAAAAAAAGAATTGGGCATATGAATATGATATTCTATCATCCTATGGAAGGATAAGCAAGCGTGGCCTTATATTTTCCTTTCTGTTTGTATAACTTACCTACTATTACAAAAGGATTGAACTGAGGCTTGCCTGATTATCTGGAGTATCCAGGTATCTGCACAAAGTCATTTTAGTTATTTTCAAAAGACTCACTGACCCAAATAAAATACCTGTGCACTTATGCCTAAAATTCTACAATTAGAGTATCATTCCTTTTGTTTAAACTAGACACTCTGCTTATAAAACATCTTATAAATCATTTAAACCTCAAAGTAGATGAGTTTATTATCCATTTTCCTGAGGAAATTAGGATATTAGAATGAGCACATGAGAGAATTTGAAGCTTAAGAGCAATGGAAGTGGGGTTGGAAAGGAAGTATATCACCATCAAGGAGAGGCTAAGTACACAGCAAGAAGTAAACAGAAGGTGTACTCTCCTAACCAGTTTCCCTTCTCCTGCCCTTGCCCTATTTCACACTGTGGATGAACAGCACCTATAGGCATCATGTTAAAACATAAATCAGATAATATTATTCCTCTTCTCAAAACACTTACATGGCCTTGCATTTTACTCTGACTAAAAGCCAAATCCTCACAGTAGCCTCCAAGGTCCTATGGATTTGGTTCCTTCCCTTGGCCTGTTCCACCTCACCCTATCCATTACTTTTCTGCTTGCTTATAAACTGTCATTCTTGTTGTTGCATAAACACCCCAAGTATATTCCTGCAACAGGACATTTGTTCTTTCTGTTTCCTCTGTTGAAATGATCCATCCCAAGAAAGCCAATTGCTTGCTTCTTCATTTTATTTTATATTTCCTGTTTTCATTGAGGCCTTCTTTGATCATCCTATTTAAAATCTGACCCTTCTGCCATACTCCCTACTTATTTTTCTTCATAATACTTACCACCATCTAACATACTATCCATGCTACTCACATATTTGTTTTTTATTGTCTGACTCCCTCATTGAAATGTAATCTCTTTGCTGCATCCCCAGATGGTATACACCATACCCAGTGGTATACACCACTGGCTGGCACATAATAAAGGTCAACAAATATATGTTGAATTGAATTTCACATCACCAGAGGTCAGCCCTGTGGGTCAGGGAATATTTGCAGACAAAATATCACCAAGTAAACCAGTAATAGAGTTGGGACAAGGACACCATCCATTCTTGGTCCAACTTTTACCACTACATAAGTTCTAATGTCATTGTCATTCTTTCCTCCATGGTCCTCATACTTCAAATAAAATTTTTATTGGAACAGTTCACTTGGGGGATCCAAGACATGATTCTTTTCATCTCAATATATAGGCAGATTTCCAGAACATTGCTTCCCAAATGCCATCTTTTTCTTTGACACCTTTGGCTCAGATTTTCTATTCTGACCACACCAATCATGCTCAGTTGACTTCCCAAGAGCTGGGAAGAGTCTTGCCAAGGGACTAACCTGGGATGGAATGCACCACTGACCAAGCCTTTCAGTTAAAAATGGTTCCCTCTATTTGGTCTCTTTTTTCATCTCTAATCATGGGAAAGATTACCTGACAATGAACACTAGTGATCTGAAAATTAAAATCAAGACATCTCACTACACCTATGTTCCAGTTTTGATCCTGAGACCACAAGGTCATATTAGCCCACACTTCATATTCCTTTCCCCTCATTACCAACTTCATCACAGACTTCATGTCTCTGCTCAAATGCCTCTTTACAGGGAAACTTAACTAATTACCCTTCCCCACTATGACTGTTACTTTATATACTTTCTCTCTGCTTTTTCTGGTAACACTTTCCACTATGTGACATATACACATATATACATATATTTTTGTTTACTAGTTTATCATTTGCTTCACTACTAAAATGTATTTTCCATGAAGGCCAAAGTACCTAGAATATTGTGTGATATATTTCTTTTCTCCCTCCAGATTGTGTCCACCTTATGGAAAATAACTATTCTTATTGATCTTTGGGTCCTCTTCAACTTCCTCTTATCCTTAGAATCTATGGAAAGAGATGACTTAATAATTTTTTAGTATATATCATGTACTAAATACTGCAGTAGACAATTTCGTATCCAAACTCATTTAAAATTCCTAGCTACCTTATAATTTATCATTATCTTTGTCATCATCGGTAAAAATGTTGACATTTCTATTTCACAGATGTGATGCGAATTAAAAAGAAAAGTCTTGTCCAAAATAGTGGTAAAGCCAAATTTTATATTCAGATCTCGATACTCAGATGATGGTTATATTGATGATGATGATGATGATGATGATGATGAGATCATGATCATGATATATTTCTTGAGTATTTTACATATGTTGGACTCTTTGCTAGACTCTTTACAAACATCTCATTTAATACTAATAATAACAGCAACACCTTATGCATACAAATGCTAGTTCTAAACAGCCTATATTATTAACTAATTTAATCCTCATAAAATTCCTATAAGGCTGTGGCAGAAATTGTTAGCTGATCACAAAAATCTTTTCCTTCCTTGACACTTACCAAGACTATAATTCCCGAGTCTCCCGAGCTACTAGATGGGTCAATGTAATTGAGCTGCAATCAGTGAACTGTGGGTGGAGGTGGACCACTTCCAGGCTCAGCCTATAAGAATCATCTATGTAATCCTTTCATTTTCTGGTTAGTGGAATGGACATGACCCCCAAGTTAAACTTGGAAGCCATGTGTCAAAGATGCCAAAGCTGCCATCATCTTGAGCCTCTTGAATGACTGTGTAAACTAGAGACCCAATTCTGCCCCCACATCTCTGGCCTTTGTTACCTACATCTGCACTAGACTGCTTAATTACTAAAATAAGCTGCCGGATTGGATGGTTTATTTCTTAGAGTAGTTAGCTCACTCATTTCTGAGGTCAGTAGTGTTCTTATCCATATTTCACAGATGATGAAACTGAGGCACTGAGAGTTTAAGTTAAAATTGTAAGTAGTTATTATCATCCTTATTTTATAAATAAGGAAACTGAGTCTCAGTGAAGTTGAGTATTTGGCCATACTATGTCAGCCAGTTTTAGTTAACAAAACAGAACCCACATTAAGTTGTTCAATAGGGGTTATTTAGCATGCAGAACTATTCCCCAAGGGGTTAGAAGAGCTGAAAGGGCACATAGGAAACAGGGAGATAACACAGAGCTCAAGAATACCAAGAAACCATCAGCAGCCCTAGCACTAATGGGACAAGAAGTAGGTGGTGTTATCAGAGCCATAGTACTGGGGTGGGCCACTATAAGCTAGAACCGCTACGCCCCAGGAATTATAAATAAATGAAACTATTTACTGCCTAAAGCACTGGGAGCTAGAGAGAAAGAACCTGGCTTCTCTCTTACTTCCAATGTTCTCCCAATGCTCTCCATTAGCTGATCCCACCCAGAATCCAATTGGCAAAAAGGCATGTGAAATGCAGTTTGCTGAAGGCAGTGCCCTTGCACTACAAAATAGAGCAGGGGAAGCACAAGGAATTGATCTAAGAGCGAACAGACAAGTGACCAGAATATTAACCAAGGGCTCACAGCCAGTAAGTGCCAAACTTGTGATTGGAACTTAGAACTGTATACCTCCCAAGACACATTAGACCTGGTCGTTCTAATACACTATTCCATCTCTCAAGTGAACATAGTTCTTTCTTTGTATGCAGCATATCTTAAATAAAATATTTGTTTTCATTTTACCTTTTAAAAATCATTTAGCTCATAGGATAAAAAGCTTTGTTAAAAAAAAAAAAAAGAGGGAGAGACAGAAAAGTGATTGGGTACCTTTCTATCACCTTCCAGATAGTTCTAGGTAAATATTAAATGATGGTATGGATGTCAGAAAATGTCACCATGATAGCAATAAGTAACCCAGTCTAATGGTGGTGACCATGGGCCTTGTTTTTGGACTGATCTGCTTTGGAATATGTGCCAATCACATTTATTGACGGATAATATTTGTGATAAAATTATTTACAATCATTGAGTTTTAATTCCCTCACCTATAGCATGGGGATTCTAGTACCAACTGTCCATAGCATTCAATCTAGTAGCAGCTATTACTGTAGCTGTTGCTGTTGGTGTCAAGTCATTCAGTAAGCAAAGACAGGTGGAATTGGGATGGGATATAATGCAGTTCTGAGCATACCACACACACTTTCTTCAAGTTATTCAGCACATTCAGCTAAAATTCAAAGTATGCAAAAGTCAGGGGTTTTCTGCTAGATAGACTCCCTCAAGTATATTACAAACACTTGGAATGTTGACAGATTTGAAAAGAAAATGTATTGTAGATGCTGAAGCTTCAAAAATTCATTTTAGCTCACTCTTAGTGATAGTACTTAGGAATAATTTCATCATTTGTAATGAACTCTCAATAGAAAAGGAATTTCAAGTGATTATATTCTAATGGAACAGTACAGAGGTTTATATAAGCACACTGAAGAGGTTATCAAGAACTTGGGTGAATTTAAATTATTTTGTTATTTTTTTCACTTGGGACTGGAATGCAATATTAGCTAAAAATTCTCACCTAAATATGCTTCTACTGTTGTGCCATGGTAGGGGTTCTCTGATTCTTGCTTTGCATGATTTGCCATGTGTTAAGTAGGTGCTTTAGGTGATAAAATTCCCTAAAATAGAAAGCAGATAATGTGATAATTTATAAGAATAAATTGGCAGATACGATTTTTCTTAGTTTGATGCTGATATGGATTCAATTTGAATGTTGATGAGAAGTAGCTGTTGGAATCCCCAGGAACCACTGAATTCAACTCTGATTCCAAGAGTACAGAGGCAGTATTAACTTCCTCCTCTTTGAGACATTTATAGTCTCACCATCACAATAAATTTTTTGCCTTTAGGCATGCTCTTGGACATAAGAAATAACTTCTTTTTTCCCATTCTGCATTATATCTGCTAGTGGGATGAGTTGAAACTACATGTCATTTTTGGCATGCTCACATGCTGTCCAAACTACAAATGCCCATTTATCTACCCTGAATTTTGACCCACTGTATCTATCACTCTGACAGCAAGGCTATTCTAGTTAAAAGAAGATAAAGGGGGGCGCCTGGGTTGCTCAGTTGGTTGAGCGACTGCCTTCGGCTCAGGTCATGATCCTGGAGTCCTGGGATCAAGTCCCGCATCGGGCTCCCTGCTCAGCAGGGAGTCTGCTTCTCCCTCAGACCCTCCCCCCCTCATGTGCTCTTTCTCATTCTCTCTCTCTCAAATAAATAATAAATAAAATCTTTAAAAAAAAAAAAAAGAAGATAAAGACACGAGGGAAGAAATAGCAAGAGCAAGAGAGAATTTCATTATACCCAGAGTGGAGCAAATCTGGGCTGTCCATCCAAAGTCTTCAACAGGCATCTCCCAAACCAGTAGGGACAGCCTCTGCATGTGCATTCCTTCACAAAATGGAAAATATTAAAATACCTTTCCAGCAGTTTCCTATATTTGGTTTTCCTTTTATTAAGATGAATTATTTAGAGCTGAGTTTATGGTTAACCAGGACCACTGATATCCCAAAAGATATAAAGAAATAGTCAGGAAATAGTCAACATTTTCATAAAGTCACTGGAGTGACTTTAGCTGGAGTATCCATCCTATTTCACTCCAAGTTCAGTGTACTAATGTACCCCATTAATCAAAAAGAACAAAAATAAGATCCTGCACTAGACTTCTATGTATCATTCATTCATTCACACACACACATACACACACACACACAAATTACCAAGCCAGTGCTATATGCCAACCACAGTCCTGGATGCTAGGAATGGATATGGCAGTGAACAGAAGAAACAAAAATTACTACTCTTGTTGAGTTGCATTCTAGTGGGAGAAAAAGACAATAAATAAGATAAAATATATAATAGTTTGAAGCTGATAACTGTGATGGAGAAATTAAACAACAAAGCAGATAAAGAGTAGTGGAGATGGGGAGTGTATCCACTGCCTTAAGTATCAACATCACTGTCACATTGATAAAAGCTATAGGATTTAACTGAGAGTCAATCTTATGATGTGTACAATTTTTTTTTTAATACTGAGTCTCAAAGCACTTGCAGAAGATTGACCCTACTCATTTGATTACTAGAAGTTTGGCAGTAATTCATGAACAATTGCCGGACAACACACTGGCTCATTTTATGAGAATTCTTAGAGAACGAGGTCTTGGAGCATGACTAGAAAATATTCCCACTGAAATAGTCGGTTGGCCTGCTCTGGCCCATCTTTCTTAGTCTTCTATCTCAACCTGACTCCTGGATCCTTGTATGGTATTCCTCTGAGTGACCCTATCCCTGGCTGGACCTGTTCAACCATTTGACTTGGTGGATATGGCAGAGACCCACTTGTGATGAGCAGTTCTACTCATATGGTTGCTTAATGGCTCATGGTCAGGAGCTCTGTCTTTTTCAGAAACCAGTAGCATGGCACAAGCAGTTTATTGAATGCTATGCAATCTACTGCTGCAGATGGCTTTGACCTTGCTTCAGAACAATGGACATTTATGTTGTGATTTTTCTACTGCAGTTTGCCATAAATTCCACAGAGCATCTTTTTCCCAACACAGATAACTATAATGCTATAGGAATTATTCAGATATACAACCCAAATGCCAGGGCTGCCTACATTGTAGCCTGTAGCTACAACAGAGGGCTTTACTGCTCTGGGCTTATTAATAACTAGCAGTCTTTCTAATCACTTGGCAAATGGGTCAGAAACCATATATGTGGAATATGTGCTTCCAGAACATGGAGATATCTACCAAGTATGCTTCCTTCTTAGTGGTGGAAAGTCTAAAGTAAAATAATTTTGTCCTTTAATGTAGAGGGGATATTCTAGCATGCCCTATAATACTGAACCTCTAAAAACTTCACTGATTTTGCAGGACACTAAAACTTCATAAGATTTATTTTCCATCCTCTTCTCACATAGAGGACTGCTTTTAATGTACTTGCCATGTCTTTCTTATCTGGCCCTATGAATATGATGTCACTGATTCAGCTAACTAAATCTATATTCTATGGACTATTCAACTCAGATAATCCAGGTCCCTTTGGATTATGACAGGCCCAGTGAGTTGGCATAGCCTTGCGGCAAAATCATAAATACAAAACACTGCTCATCTCTTGGAAATGCAAACTGCTTCCACGGCTTCTTCTTGACAGAAATGGAAAAGAATGTATTTGCAAGATCAATGGACACATATCACATCCTGAGGCAGTGTTAATCCACTTTTGCAAAGATACCACATCGAGTACAGCAGTTGCAACTGGGACTAGTACTTGTTTAAATTTATGATAGTTCACTATCATCCTCCAGAACCATTCTCTTTTTTTTTAAGGCAAGAATGGTGAATTAACTGGTAAATATAATGGGATCATCATCCTTACAAACCTTAAAGGTTTTTTTGTTATAAAAGATTTTATTTATTTATTTGACAGAGAGAGAGAGAGCACAAGCAGGGGAAGCAGCAGAGGGAGAGGGAGAAGAAGGCTCCCAGCAGAGCAGGGAGCCCAATGCAGGGCTCGATCCCAGGACCCAGGGATCCTGACCTGAGCCAAAAGCAGACCATTAATCAACTAAGCCACCCAGGTGCCCTACAAACCTTAAAAGTTTTAAGGTAGGCATTATATCTACCATTCCTCCACAGGATGAAGTTGTTTTTATTTTGCTTTGTTATTATCTTTCCTGGAGTGGGACAGTTCCAGAGCCTTTCATTTGGATTTCCCCTATAGAATCACATATTGCACAGGCCAAAAAACTAATGCAGGAGTTCTACCAACTATTAAGTAAGTCCATTCCAATTATACATTCAAGGACAGGGAATAGTGGATCCACTGTGCATGGGCCCTGAACTAGGATGCCATTTTTCACCTGGACACCATATATATACTCCCACTCTTATGCAAGGGATGCATAATAACATTGGGTCCCTAGGCATCAATGTCAGCTTGGGCTCTATGTTCAGCTTTTCCTGAAATGGCTAGATACTGCCCTTTGTGCCAGTATATGGATACCTAAGTAAATGACTATAAAGGTCCCTTTAAGGAAGGACAGCAGAAATCATTACTGTGTACACTCACTGTGATATTTGCAGGATCCTTCTTCCTGAGGTTTTAGTAACTCCTTTAGTCATTAAATTATGGATTTTAAAAATGGCTCATGTCCAGAAATCATGCAAAGGATTGTGACCTCTACTGGGGAGATTATCATCACCTTCCTGATCACCCATCCTTGATTTCCTCTGTTTGAATAAACTGAACATCTCCCTTATTGGCTGCCCATTTATTTGCTCTTAGGGATGCCATGTTCTATTAATTACTACCACAGTTCTGTGCAGATCAGGCCACTTTCTATGTCATTCTGACTATCTACTCATTATGATAATTGCACTCATTCTGTTTCTGATGATTAAATGCCTCTACCTGATCTCTATTATTTTGAGGTCCTGTCATCTCAATTGCTATTGGGGAAGCTAGCTCTGTGATAGCTTCTCCTGGTGTCAGTCTTGGCCTACAGAGAACAGCCACCACTGATCTTCTCAGTGATGCTGGTGACCCTCTCACCTGCATAATTCTTTTTGCTTTGGTAAATGGAGTGGACCCTGGACTCTCCTATCCATCTAGGTTGGCTGGTGGACCTTCCAACCTTACAGTCATTCTAGCATGCACAATTCTCTAAAACTTTGGGTATCCCTTTTCACCATTGAGTCTTTCTGTTCCACTTAGGGCAGGCCATTGACTTCTCCAGATTTTCAAGAGCCATCTTAGCAGCATGTCAGCAATATCACCCAGGATCCTTACCTGGGTATTAAATCCTATGTCATGTGAGAGTGGTCCTGTTTATAAACACTCATCCAGCTTAGAAGCTGTAGTATCATTAACTTATGGATTCCAAGGTGTCCATAGTGATGTATCTATTCCCAAAAATTAGAAGTAGAAAATTCATGGAGAAGCACATAAGGGAGGTTTTTATGGCATGGCCTGGGAGAGACACTAATTTCTTCTACTCACATTGCTTCGGTTGGAACTCAGTCATATGACCAAAGCTCATTACAAAAGAACCTGGAAAGTATAGTCTAACTTTGTACTCAAGAAGATGAGAGGACTGGTCTTTATGAGCAGCTAGCATTCTCTACTACAATAGCATAAACAATACTCCCAAGATTCCTGTGAACTATATGGCCCAGAGAACAAGATTTAGGTAAACACATGCTCTATAGGAGTTTGAGACTTTGGCTTATAATCCAAATGTAGTTCCCTGGCAAGCCAAGGTAGACCTCAGAGAGAAATGATTTTTATCTAGGTGATGTAAACCAAATAAGGCCAACTAGTTTTCCTAGCTCCTCTCTATGTAAGCCTAACCTCAAACTTGATCCTCTGTATTCCAATGGCAATGGTGAGAAAAGGCCAGGACAGGGAAGAGCAAGATAGTCGCTAAGAAGCAGCATGTACAGGAGAGGGGAGATAGAGAGAGGGAGAAAAAAAGATGGAGGAAGGAAGGGAGAAAGAGAAGAAAGAGAACATTTGTCCCAGTGCCTAGAGTTGATAGGCAATTCCCATTAGTCCTTCTCTAGATAGAGTCCATATCTTCCACCAGCAGAAGAAAGATTCAAAAAGGAAAGAATGAAAAAAAAAAAAGAGAGAGAGAGACAATTGCTGCCAGAGTCCAGAATCTTAACCTCCTTTGCTCAAGTACTGTGAAAACACCAGCTCTTAGAAATAGGATTCAGTAAAATATCCTTTCCCTTAACAATGACTCATTCTTTGGAATGAAGAGGAAAAAGGCATGAGATCCTCAAAAGGGCACAGCTAAACTGCAAAGGGTAGACAAGAAATGATCAATATCAGTGAATTTGCCTATCACTGTGTCCCCTTAGCCTAAGGAGCAAGAAAAGTCATAGTAATTCTGTAGCATTTTTGTGGCCTGTAAAAAACCAGGTTGCTTTCATGATTATCTGAAAACCCACTGCCTGCAATATAAGCTTTGTTGTTATGGTTTTTAAAATATGTCCCCAAAGAAAAGAATTTCAACAGTGAAAATTCAATTGATCAGGAACTATTTAAATTTTAAAGTACTCCTACAAGTAATCACTTTGCCAATGGTGGTAAGAGTATGGTGAAAATGGCACTGGGATGTTAATGCCCATGGGTGTTATGTTGATAAGGGGCAATTTGCAAGATATGTCAAGAGTTTCAAAAATATTCACATCCTTTGGAATGACCTCCATACTTTTAGCCACTTATCCTAAGGTAAAATAATAAATGCACTTAAGGACATATGGACTTAAGTATTTATCAAAATATTTCTTATATATTTTTATTATTAAAAAAAGTACAGGGGCGCCTGGGTGGCTCAGTTGGTTAAGCGACTGCCTTCGGCTCAGGTCATGATCCTGGAGTCCCAGGATCGAGTCCTGCATCGGGCTCCCTGCTCGGTGGGGAGTCTGCTTCTCCCTCTGACCCTCCCCCCTCTCATGTGCTCTCTCTCTCTCATTCTCTCTCTCAAATAAATAAAATCTTAAAAAAAAAAAGTACAGACTAAGAAGTACATGATTCTAATAAGACAAATAATAAGAAATATAGATTGGGGGAGTTGTGTGAATTTGCATCAACCAAAATCTCATTCTCCAGCAATAATCACTGTTAACATTTTCTTGCTTTGTCTTCCAGATTCCCCCCCCCCAAGTAATCAGAAACATAAATATATGCAAAAAAAAAAATAGAATACCATACATTTTCTTCAGTGAACTTTTTCCATTTAGTAGACAATGATTGCCCTCAACTCTATAACACTATATATAAATTTACCTCATTTTATTTAGGAACCACATGGTTTTCTATTGTATGATCAAGCCAAAATGTTTTAAACAACCCAGTGTTGTTGGACAATTAGGTTGCTTTCAGTTGTTCATGACTATATAGAACACTGAGATGAATATCTATGCACACACATCTATGGATACCTATTTAATTACATCTTTACTCCCAAAATTCCTTGAATTATACTGCCCAGAGGACAAGGCTCAAAAATTTCCAAGAATTTCTTGAAAGTGCTGAATATTTAAGGTCTTTGATATGTATAATCAAAATATCAAAATATCTTCCAAGGAAGTTGTACTAATTTACAATTCCACTCTGTGTTTGGAAGTGCCTATTTCCCATAGTCATGACAACATGGGGTGTTCTAACCATTTTAAACTTTGTGGTTATGATAGGAGAAATGATATATCATTACTTTAATTTACAAATCTTTTATTACTAGAGCATATAAATATTTCCAATAAGTCTGTCATATTTTTTATGAATCATCTATACATCAAATGTACACCATTTGTATACCTTTTTTTGCCTTACTATTGATTTCTAAAGAGATTTTTAGGTAGTTTTGTCATTTTTCCTTTAAATCTACCAATTATTTCCCTTGTGGTTTCTGCTTTATTTTCTTGCTTAGAAAGACCATTCTATGTCAAGATTATATAAATATTCACCCTAAGATTCTCTAAGCCTTTTATGATACCATTTTATATATTAAATTATTAATCCATCTGGAATTTATTTAGGAATAAGTTTAGAAGTGGGCTCTAACTTATAATTATCCATCTTGGGGGGATGGTGTTGGGATGGCCTTTTTATTCCACACAATTATGAAATGCTACTTTATTGTATTCTAACTTTGAAATAATTGGAAATAACTTAATGTCCTACAGTAAAAGATAATTAAATTATCTACTCAATAGAATATTGAGCTGTAATTAAATATGACATTCATAATTAATCTACAATATTATTAAAATGTTTTTACCATGTGATAAGTGGGGAGCAAGCAAGCAATTAAATTCTAGAAACTATAGGATTACAACTATATTCTTTTCAAATATTCACAAATTCATATCTGGGGGAGAAAAAGACCAAAAAAAAAAAACCACACAGATATAAACAATGATTATTTCTATAAGTTAAGAATATGGAAGGATGGGGATGTCTCTGCTTCTTTTGGGCTTTACAATTTATTTATGAGCATGTATTCTTCTTTTTTTTTTTTTTGCCTTTTTTTTTATTCTTATGTTAATCCCCATACATTACATCATTAGTTTTAGATGAAGTGTTCCATGATTCATTGTTTGTGCATAACACCCAGTGCTCCATGCAGAATGTGCCCTCCTCAATACCCACCACCAGGCTAACCCATCCTCCCACCCCCCTCCCCTCTAGAACCCTGTTTGTTTTTCAGAGTCCATCGTCTCTCATGGTTTGTCTACCCCTCCGATTTCCCCCGCTTCATTCTTAAAATAAAAAAAAAAGAAACTCACATTTTCTTTAAAAATATGATCAGCATATCTAGGGAGATTGTTTTTCTTTCTTGAGGGGAAAATATCAAGAAAATGTGAGTTAAAGGCTCTGGAGTTTTCAGCAAAAGAAGGAATTCAGGCATTTTGGTAATCTCTTTCACCACTAAGAAAGTTTCCATGCTAACATTCTTTTTTTTTTTTTTTTAAAGATTTTATTTATTTGACAGAGAGACAGCGAGAGAGGGAACACAAGCAGGGGGAGTGGGAGAGGGAGAAGCAGGCTTCCCAAGGAGCAGGGAGCCCGATGCAGGGCTCGATCCCAGGACCCTGGGATCATGACCTGAGCGAAAGGCAGATGCCTAACGACTGAGCCACCCAGGCGCCCCCATGCTAACATTCTATTGGGAAGGATGAATTAGCATTTTCCAGTTTAGATCATCACCTCTGAACCTTATCCTCCACCCACAACCATTTATCCTAAGGGCTCCCATTTCACCTTATTATGGCAAGCTCTAACACTTGCCCAAGGTCTGAGGGGGTCAATTTGCTGTCGAAAATCGATTAGACACCATCCCCGCAGAGTACTTAAGTTTCAAGAGAGCCTTAAAAAAGGCTTGTATGGAATTGTTCACATGGTGGCTTTAAAGGGGTATGCGCTTTGAGAAATTGTCAGTACTGGAACTGGTATTGAACTACACTGGGCAACAATTCACTGAAATTGCGTAAGGTACTTGTACAACTGTGAGTGTGGTGAAGAAAAAGAAAAACATAACTAGAGCAGAAAGTACCTCTTAAGGGGGATATAGTGTTCTGCTCTACCCAGAAAAAGATTGTGAGGAAAAGCTCAAAGCCATAGTGTAGAAGATTGCATTGACTGAGATAGTTTTCTTTCTTATTTCTCATTAATACCTTTTCAAAGCTTACACCCTTTTTTGTTTGTTTCAAGTTTTTATTTAAAATCCAGTTAGTTAACACATAATGTAATATTATTTTCAGGAGCAGAATTTAGAGATTCATCATTATATATAACACCCAGTGCTCGTCCACAAGTGCCCTCCTTAATGCCTATTACCCATTTATAGCCCATCCTCCCACCCACCTCCCCTCCAGCAACCCTCAGTTTGTTCTTTATAGTTAAGTCTGTTTTATGGTTTGCCTCTCCCTCTTTTTTTCCCCCCATGTTCATCTGTTTTGTTTCTTAAATTCCAAATGTGAGTGAAATCATATGGTAATACACTCAACCTTACACTCTTTATGGAAAAGCAGTGAATTGGCCACATTTCCTCCTGGTCAAATTCACCCACATCACTTCGTCTGGAGAAAGAGTGATGTTCATGTGCCCCAACCAACAGAAATTCTTACTCTCAGATCTCTGGCTGGGGAGAAGAAAGATCAATGATCCCAAAATGTTTGCTTTGCTTTCCAGCTGAGTTACCCCAACCTAATCAGGTAGCAGGGGAGGATACTGGCATTTAAAAAATCACAACCATGGTAACAGAATACAAACTGAATTAGAATAATTTTTTTTTTAGGGGAACATGGGTGGCTCAGTTGGTTAAGCCTCCAGCTCTTGATTTTGGCTCAGGACATGATCTCCCCTTAGAAGATCAAGCCCCAACTTTGGCTTGCACTAGGCATGGAACCTGCTTAAGATTCTCTCTGTCCCTCTCCCTCTGCCTCTCCACCACCATCCCCCCTCTTTGCTCTTTCTCTCTCCAAAATAATTAATTAATTCAAAAAAGAATAATTTTTTAAACTATAAATTTATAGGAATTATCAAGAAGTGTTAGTGAAAAGCCATGTATCTGTAAGATTCATGCAAGTATTGATTGACTCCTAACATTGGACTATGCATAAAAGGGAAGCAATATGAAACATGAAATATTCTTACTCCTAAGACCCTAACAATCTGGAAATAAAGGAAACAAAACTCATGGAGAACCTAGGTGGTCAGTGTCCATGCTGTAACATTTGTTTAATATTTTGAATATCATCTCTCCTTTTCAGGTTCCAGGAACTGCATATACAAAAAAAATTATTATTTTATAAGTTCTTAATATTGTCATGTTCTTGCTCAAAGACACATAGCTACTAAAGTATAGAGATGGAAAATGAATCCAGGATTTTCAAGTAAAGATGATGAATTCAATGTACAAGTTCTTTTACCCCCTTCCAAAACTCCACTGAACCAACAATAAAGGATTTTTTAGGCATAAATACAAAGAAAGGGGAGAAAAGTAGAGAGAACATCAGCAACAAAGTTATAGAATTTATTTTTTTAAAGATTTAATTTATTTTAGAGATATAGCAAAAGAGAGCAAGTAGGGGAGGGGCAGAGGGAGAGGAGTGCGGAGCTCCACTCGGGCCTCAATCTCATGACCCAGGAGATCATGACCTGAGCTGAAACCGAGTGTCAGATAATCAACCAACCGAGCCACCCAGGTACCCCCAAAATTATAGAATTTAAACAGTAAGTAGATGAATGAAGGGTAAATAATTTAGGAGATTTGGGAATGCTGAGTAACAGGCTGACAGGGATGAGCTGAGAACCTAATCAACTTGGGGCTGCAGAATTTTCAAAAGACTCAGAAATTGGCAGCTTCAGTACTCTAAAAGAGGGGGTAAACAGGGGCTAAATTAGGATGATTGGTTGAAAGTCTGTTTAGGAATCAATGATAAAAATCAGATTCCTTACAGCACTCCATGCAATCAGGCAACTACTCCTCCCTTCCCCTGGCAAAAAACTGAAGGTTTATTTTCTAGAAATGTAACTACAGAATCTTTGTAATGTCTAAGCAGATAGAATTGGGGCTTGATGTATTGCACTGAATAGAAGAAATGAACATGCATTTGGATGTTGAGACCCTGAGCACCCCTCCCCATGCTGGCAGCAGTGCCTACACCTTGATCCTCCAGACAGGAAACTGTTAGCAAACTTCTAGGAATGTGCCCAGCCTAAGAAGAAAGAGTTAACAATATTAATATTGAAGTATCATCAACTGAATGGGCTAGCTAAGCCAATTTAGTGAAAGCCACAGTGAATAATGCCTATGTGCACTCTTAGAGCCCTCAATCTGCTTTTTAAATCATAGATTATCAGATGTACAATAGTTCCCACAGTAAGATTAAGGACTATTACATAAATTGCTAATCCTGGACGATGTGTTAATGAATGTATTTGTTGTCTGTGTCTGTATGATATGTATTGGATCCTGATATAAAAAGTACTTTTATTGAGAGTCATAGTCAAACATTTTTGAAAGTTAATACTCTAATGTGAATGATAATAACTAGAAAAAAAATGATTAAAAAAAACACCCCAACCTGGAAGAATCAGAATCCATGCAAGTAGAAGGAAACTAAAATGGATTATGAATAAAAGACCCTTACTATATGCAGAGAAATTATAATTGCATTAATGAAGTAAGTTACAAAAAAGCAAAAGAAACACTAATAGACCAAAAAGAGTCCCTGGAAGTTAAACAGTACTATTAAGATACAATAATAACTTAAAACTCCATAAAACAGTGGGAAAATAATGTGAAAGAAATTTCCCAAAAAGCAAAGCAAAATATCAAAACTTTATTGACCAGTTATTATTTTGACATGTATTAAGGCATTTAAATCCTCATAATAAGCCAGGAGCTAGACACTGTTATTATCACCATGTTATAGATGAGAAGACTGAAGCATAAAGAGGTTAAATAACTTACAAACATTCACACAAGTAATAAGTGGTAGACCCATAACTTGAATCAACTTACTGCAATTCTCCTTTGCAGACTAAAATTATAAAATTATTCTTTCCATTTTAGTCCTGATTTTCCTTCCTACTAATATGCTTGTTAAGCATTTTGCAATTGCTTTAAATCCTTTTCATAGATAGATAGACTATAAATGCATTCAGCAAATACATACACTAAGCTAAGTATCTCGCTAGACTATGAGGATGAATACTGTTCAGTTAAGTTATACACACACACACACACACACATACACACACCTATTTATCTCACCACTGTGATTCTTTTTTTCCAGATTTATTGAGATATATTTGACATACAATATTATGTAATTTTAAAGTGTACAATGTAATGATTTGATACACACACACATACACACACATATATATCAGAATGTTTACCACAATAAGGTTAATTCAATACATGTTTCACCTCACATAATTATCATTTTGTTGTTGTTATGGTGAGAACGTTAAAGCTCTACTCCCATAGCAACTTTCAAGTATACAGTGCAGGATTGTTATCTATAGTCACCACACTGTCTGTACCTTAGATCTCCAGAACTTACTCTTCTGATAACTGAAAGTTTATACCTTCTGCCAGCATCTCCCCATTTCCCCCACCACTCAACTCCTGGCAACCACTGCTCTACTCTCTGTTTCTATGAGTTCAATGTTTTTAGTATCCATATATAATTAAGATCATACAGTATTTGTCTTTCTTCAACTTATTTCACTTAGCATAATGCCCTCAAGGTTCATCTATTTTGTTCCAAATGGCAGGATTTCCTTTTAATGGTTGAGTAATACTGTTTTGTGTGTGTATACACACACAAGTATCACATTTCCTTTATCCATTCACCCATTTAGAGATACAAGATATGTTTCCTTACCTTGCCCTTTGTGACTAGTGCTGCAATGAACATGGAAAAGCAGATATCTCTCTAATAGAGATAGTGATTTCATGTCATTTTGATATAAAATTCTTGAGGAAAGTAACTTATTTTGATTATCCAAAGCTCACCAAACAACCTTTTGGACATAGTAGGGGCTCAGAAAATGTTTATGAAAATGATTTTAAATCAGTTGACTATTCCACCAAGGTAAAGCCGAAGTAAGACTTTAACTCAGAAAAGGCACTGATTAGATTTGCCTCCTCCTAAAACTAATAAATGCCCTCTTCAACGTCCCCTAATTGTTTTTGATGCCCTCCTGGCCATGATAGAGCTCAGTCCTCCTCCCATATAAATTCCTACATGGTCTTCAGAAAGCACTCATAGGCCTCATCTAAGCACCAGAGATTAATGTGTGGTCATCAGGTCCTGGCTCCCAGATGTGCATTTCAGTCCCAGTGGGATTCCATGCTACATGTCCACATGGGAGACTTCTGTTTCTTGGCTGCCCTCAAGGAATCCATTCATTCAGTCCCATCTCCCTGGCCAACTACCATTCCCACTTAATCAAATTTGGCAGGCAGCTAGTCAATCCTCAGAATGAAAAGCCTTATATATTTCCTCATACGGCTGTCAACCTCCTGGGTCTCTGCCTGGAGATGGATAGGTTGGAGTAACACTCTGAATATTTCCTTATTTTTATGGGATAATAGATGCAAAAATAAAGTGGGAAGATGATGATTTGCTCAAAATGCTGGCTTTAAAAAAGGCCCCTCCAAAAAAAGCCCTGGAAGAGAAGTCAAGACAACACTGCCATTCCACTACCAGGAAATGGAGCAACCTACTTACCCTCCACCCCTCCTCACCATATGACTTAGTTTCCCCTTCATTAAATGAGGCAGTTGGACTAAAGCTATAATTAGAAACTCTTCTATAAAGCCCTAGAGTTTCAGAGTGGTACCGTGATACCTCAGGGACCAACTGAAATAGGGGATTAAGAGAGACTGAGAAAGCAGGGCGCAGGGAATCCTACCCCTGCATCAATCTGAGAAACTCTGTTAACTTTGTTAACAAATAACTTTGTTATTTGTATAAAGTATCATTTGTGGGAGGAAGATTCTCCTGGAAAAGAAAGGGAAAATACCATATTCCATAATCTCTAAAATCCTCACCAGCTCCTTCAATGACTCTATGTCTATAAAGTATTTCTTGTCTTTATTTTGAAAGAAAAAAATAGAAATTATTTAGCCTGTCTTAACATTGTTAGGCACCACTCTCTCCCTCCCACTCTCTCTTCTCTTTCTCTTTTGAGTTACTCCTTTGTGTGTAGTTGACTCATCTTAGAAAGAGAACCTGCTCAATTGATATTCTCAAATGAATGCTGTTTACCTGGGTACCAGGACAGTTATTTTAAATTATGAGTATATCCCCTAAGATATCATTTCTTATCAATACAGTATACAATCCTTGTATTTTGAGTATGAATTTTTAAAGCCAGAGGTTTTATTTCAAATGATTGAACCCACAGTAGGGAAAGAATGGAGAGAAGGAAGAGAGCAAGAGAAGGATGAGAGAGTGAGAGATGGGATAGTTGGATAATTTGCATTATTGAGTACCTACTTTGTGCAAAGTCCCATAAGATGTAACTGGCAGGACCAGGATTTGAATCCAACTCTGGAACACTGTTACACCTACGTTCTTTTTTCTCTTCCCATCTAGTTTACATGTTATTAATAAACATCACACATCCCAGGCCAAATGCTTAGTGTGAATTTACTTCTTCACTGTAACTTTGCTGGTTACCTTCATGAAGATATTGAGCAAAATTTTTATTTAGGATACTTATTGGCTTTACTTCTGTCACAACCTCATCAGTCATCTGTTCCAAGCACTTTTCTCACATACTCATGTACATTTTCTATGCAATCTCAGTCTCTCCCAGGGTTTTAGAACCTATGCTCCTCCCACTCTCAACTATAACTCCTATTTAAAACTCCTTCCTAAGTTATAGACCCATTCAGGACATCTCCACCTGAGTGTCTTAAGGCATGTCACATTCAACAAATCCAAACAAAATTCATTACTCTCCCCCAAGTTTCCCGAAACCAGCTTCTCTGTCATTCTCCATCTCAGGTAATAACATCACCATTCATAAAAACAGAAACCTCAAAATCAGTCATGACTCTTGCCTCCTCCACTCTTCATGTCCAGTCATACCAATTTCTGCCAAAGTGACTTCTAAATGTTTCTTTTTTCTCTTTGTATCTCTACTTTTATTGTTTGGTTGAGGTCATCTTCCTTTCTCTCAGAGTATGATGATAACTTCAAGCTGATTTTCCTGCTTCAAGTTTTGTTCCACTTAGTTCAATTTTTCTAAAAGCAAAATTGATTATATTCCATCCCTGTTTAGAACTCTTCAAATTGGCCATTCTCTACCTTATGAGATTTTCTTTTCCCTTAGCCTTCAGGTTACACATTTCTTGGTTCCAACTTCTGTAACAGCTCCTCCTCATTTTTATTCATTGGCTTTATTTCCTTTCCCACTTTAATTGTTCTTTCTTTCAGAAATTTCCCTGTTTGTTCTATATTCTTCTCCTTATATATCTTCTCCTTTTACATGGATTCAATTACATCTGTGAACAACACCTACATCTTTATTTCCAGCCCTGACATCTCACCCAAGCTCTAGATCAGAATTTCTATCTACCTACTAAGTTCATTATTTTTCCCATAAAACCCAATTTTCTGAATTATCATTTGCTCCAAACAATATTACAATTTATCTATTCTCCAAAACCAGAAGCCTAGAAGAAAAACCAAACCAATGTTAATTCTTCAGTCCCAGAATCAAGCAAGTCATCTACTACCTTCAAATATCCCTTAAGAATATCTTTGAAATCTAGACACTTCTCCATTCACTGTGGCATTGTCTTTGCCCAGGTCTTCACAATATTTTACCTGAAATGTGGCAACTATGCCTCTGAATAGAACCTCTCACTTATTTATATTTATTCACCTATTTCGAAGTTACTTTCCTCAAAAATTAGTCTGGGCAGCTGAGTTTGATCTTTTAAAAACCTACAGTTACTCTTAATTGTGAATAATATAAAATCAGGTTTATCATACAGGGTCCTTCACAATTGCCTTTTACTGAATAAGGACTGTCTGCCCCTGCCCATCTTCCTTCATCCAACACCACTGGCCATGGGAAGAGAAGCTTGGGCAATTTGGACTAATCAGAGTCTAGAATAGTGATTGGGCCATATTTACTAGTGAGTGAATTCATTATATATAATGGTTATTCTCTTGCTACTCAGCCTTCAGACCCAGCAAGGTCCTGTGCTTCACTTTCTCTGAACTGGCAATTAAACAGGTAAGCTAAGTCGGACACTAGTTTATAGAAACAACCATGTCAGATTCAAAAAGGAAAAAACAAAAACAAATAAACAACAACAACAAAAAAAACAAGCAGGGGGCCTTAACCTACTAGCCTATGCAATGTTCCCCAAATGAGATTTTGCAAGAGAGTATTTAAGTAGTACCCTAAAGGATGTCAGTCTTTGCCCAGCTATTAATAAATTTTAAGAGTATATATGTATTTGTGTATGTGTTCATATATACATACATACAGCTATTGTCCTTCATATAGTCCTTTCGGTTAAAAATGACATGGAGCAAAGGGAGGAAACTGCAATAGAAAAAATATTTTACCTCTCATTCTTAGCACCATAAATCAAGAAGGAATCTATTTTTTGTGAGGCCAGACATTTATGCAAATTTGGGGGTCTTTGTTAAGAAAAATTTACATAATTATAAATACAAAATCATGATAAATTATAAATTTTAGATAGCTGAAAAATATAAATATAAAAGACAATGCATAAAATTAACATTCTTTATTAACTAATGTCCTGACATAGTTAATACCTGTTTTTCTAAATCTGGAGGCTGCAAATTCTTTGACTGCCTCTACACATGCAATGATTTTTAATACTTTCTGCAGAATGGAAAGGTTTTCTGAATAGAAATTCCACATGGTTGGTCTGGATTTATTATTATTATTATTATTATTATTATTATTATTATTATTATTATTACTAATAGTTTAGAAATGTTTCTTTTCTTTACTGCTGCTCATGATTGTTGAGTGTACTCTGTGATTTTTATTTAAGTCACATGCCATAAAATACCAGTCAGCTAGAAAGCTCGTAGCATCTAGCTAATTGAATTTTTTTTATTAACATTTTAGTATCCATCACCTTGCCTTAGTAATTAGAATACAGAATACAATGGAATCCTTCTTTTCAAATTTAAAATCTTCTAGGTTCCCAAGGACATAATTTTAAATCTTAGTAATTATTGTTCCACACATGGCTGTAGGAAATCTGGAAAATTGTCTCGATATTAGATAAACTGGAGACAGAATGAAATGATTCAGAAGAGATGATCCAGAATGCTATGGGATCTGAAACCTGTGACACATGAGGAACTGCTCAAAGAGCCCTACTTTCCCTGGAAATGAGAAGACTTGGGTTGTCAATTAAGTTAATCATGACATAGTAGCATCATTGGTCCACTCAGTGCTGCTCTTTTAGGTTTCACCTGCTCACTTACCCATTCACTGATTCATTTCATTGCTTTTTTGCTTCAGCCTCCAAACTCATTCCCTTCCCCTCATGGCAACATTCTAATGAATTTAATATATATCTTTTTCTTTTTATATCCTCTTACAAAAAATATATTGGTGTTTTATGCACATATATTTCAAATTTACGTAAAAGGTATTTTATAAATATCTTACTCTTTTCACTCAGCACTATGCCATTGAGATCTATTTATATTGCTCTGTATACTAATCTGTTTCTTTTTTTTAAAGTCTGAAAACTGGAAATCTAGTTTTTATTTTTTAATTTTATTTTATTATGTTATGTTAGTCACCATACAATACATCATTAGTTTTTGATGTAGTGATCCACGATTCATTATTTTCATATGACACTCAGTGCTCCATGCAGTACGTGGCCTCCTTAATACCCATCACTGGGCTAACCCATCTCCCCACACCCTCCCTTCTAAAACCCTCAGTTTGTTTATCAGAGTCCATGGTCTCTCATGGTTCATCTCTCCCTCCGATTTCCCCCCCCCTTCGTTTTTCCCTTCCTTCTCCTAATGTCTTCCATGCTATTCCTTATGTTCCACAAATAAGTGAAACCATATGATAATTGACTTTCTCTGCTTGACTTATTTCACTTAGCATAATCTCCTCCAGTCCCATCCATGTTGATGCAAAAGTTGGGTATTCATCCTTTCTGATGGCTGAGTAATATTCCATTGTATATATGGACCACATCTTCTTCATCCACTCATCTGTTGAAGGGCATCTCAGTTCATTCCACAGTTTGGCTATTGTGGACGTTGCTGCTATGAACATTGGGGTGCATATGGCCCTTCTTTTCACTACATCTGTGCCTTTGGGGTAAATACCCAGTAGTGCAATTGCTGGTCATAGGGTAGCTCTATTTTTAATTTTTTGAGGAATCTCCACACTGTTTTCCAAAGTGGCTGTACCAACTTGCATTCCCACCAACAGTGTAAGAGGGTTCCCCTTTCTCCACAACCTCTCCAACATTTGTTGTTTCTTGCCTTGTCAATTTTTGCCATTCTAACTGGTGTAAGGTGGTATCTCAATGTGGTTTTGATTTGAATTTCCCTGATGGCTAATGATGATGAACATTTTTTCATGTGTCTGTTATCATTTGTATGTCTTCTTTGGAGAAATGTCTGTTCATGTCTTCTGCCTATTTTTTGACTTGATTATTTGTTTTTTGGGTGTTGAGTTTGAGAAGTTCTTTATAGATCTTGGATACCAGCCCTTTATCTGTAGTGTCATTTGCAAATATCTTCTCCCATTCTGCGGGGTAGCTCTTTGTTTTGTTGACTGTTTCCTTTGCTCTGCAGAAGCTTTTTATCTTGATGAAGTCCCAAAAGTTCATTTTTGCTTTTGTTTCACTAGCCTTGGGAGATGTATCTTGAAAGAAGTTGCTGTGGCTGATGTCAAAGAGGTTACTGCCTATGTTCTCCTCTAGGATTTTGATGGATTCCTGTCTCACATTGAGGTCTTTCATCCATTTTGAATTTATCTTTGTGTATGGTGTTAGAGAATGGTCGAGTTTCATTCTTCTGTATATAGCTGTCCAATTTTCCCAGCATGATTTATTGAAGAGACTGTCTTTTTTCCATCGCATGTTTTCTCCTACTTTGTCAAAGATTATTTGACCATAGAGTTGAGGGTCCATATCTGGGCTCTCTATTCTGTTCCACTGGTCTATATGTCTGTTTTTGTGCCAGGACCATGCTGTCTTGGTGATCACTGCTTTGTAATATAGCTTGAAATTGGACAACGTGATGCTCCCAGCTTTGTTTTTCTTTTTCAACATTTCCTTGGCGATTCGGGGTCTTTTCAGATTCCATACAAATTTTAGGATTGTTTGTTCCAGCACTTTGAAAAATGTCTTTGGAATTTTGATCAGGATGGCATTGAAGGTATAGATTGCTCTGTGTGGCATAGACATTTTAACAATGTTTATTCTTCTGATCCATGAGCATGGAATGTTTTTCCATCTTTTTGTGTCTTCTTCAATTTCTTTCATGAGTGTTCTATAGTTCCTAGAGTATAGATCCTTTACCTCTTTGGTTAGGTTTATTCCGAGGTATCTTATGGGTTTTGGTGCTATGTAAATGGAATCATTTCTCTAATTTCTCTTTCTACAGTTGTGTTGTTAGTGTATAAGAAAGCAACTGATTTCTGTGCATTGATTTTGTATCCTGCCACATTACTGAAATGCTGTATGTGTTCTAGTAATTTGGGGGCAGAGTCTTTTGGGTTTTCCACATAAAGTATCATGTCATCTGCGAAGAGAGAGAGTTTGACTTCTTCTTTGCCAATTTGAATACTTTTATTTACTTTTGTTGTCTGATTGCTGTTGCTAGGACTTCTAGTACTATGTTGAACAATAGTGGTGAGAGTGGGCATCCTTGACATGTTCCTGATCTTAAGGGAAAGGCTCTCAGCTTTTCCCCATTGAGGATGATATTTGCTGTGGGTTTTTCATAGATGGCTTTTATGAACTTGAGGAATGTTCCCTCTATCCCTATACTCTGAAGAGTTTTAATCAGGAAAGGATGCTCTATTTTGTCAAATGCTTTTTTTGCATCAATTGAGAGGACCATATGGTTCTTCTCTCTCCTCATATTAATGTGTTCTATCACACTGATTGATTTGCAAATGTTGAACCACACTTGCATCCCGGGGATAAATCCCACTTGGTCATGGTGGATGATCCTTTTAATGT
Organism: Mirounga leonina; assembly: GCF_011800145.1. Classification (NCBI taxonomy): domain Eukaryota; kingdom Metazoa; phylum Chordata; class Mammalia; order Carnivora; family Phocidae; genus Mirounga; species Mirounga leonina. Next base: position 38,371,084 of record NW_023270447.1, read on the forward strand.
ATTGTTGGATCCTATTAGCTAGGATTTTGTTGAGAATTTTGGAATCCATATTCATCAGGGATATTGGTCTGAAATTCTCATTTTTGATGGGGTCTTTGCCTGGTTTGGGGATTAAGGTAATGCAGGCTTCATGGAATAAGTCTGGAAGCTTTCCTTCTGTCTCTATTTTTTGAAACAGCTTCAGGAGAATAGATATTATTTCTTCTTTGAATGTTTGGAAGAATTCCGCAGGGAATCCATCAGGCCCTGGACTCTTGTTTTTTTGGGAGGTTTTTGATCACTGCTTCAATCTCGTTACTGGTTATTGGCCTATTCAGGTTGTCAATTTCTACCTGTTTCAGTCTTGGAAGTTTATAGGTTTCCAGGAAGGCATCCATTTCTTCCAGGTTGCTCAATTTATTGGCATATAGTTGTTGATAATAATTTCTAATAATTGTTTCTATTTCCTTGCTGTTAGTCATGATCTCTCCCCTTTTGTTCATAATTTTATTAATTTGGGTCCTTTCTCTTTTCTTTTGGATAAGTCTGGCCAGTGGTTTACAATCTTATCAATTCTTTCAAAGAACTAGCTTCTAGTTTCATTGATCTGATCTACTGTGTTTCTGGTTTCTAATTCATTGATCTCTGCTCTAATCTTAATTATTTCTCTTCTAATGCATGGCTTAGGCATCATTTGTTGCTTTTTCTCTAGTTCTTTAAGCTGTAGAGTTAGTTGGTGAATTCGGGATTTTTCTATTTTTTTGAGTGAGGCTTGGATGGCTATGTATTTCCCCCTTAGGACGGCCTTTGCAGTATCCCATAGGTTTTGGACCGATGTGTTTTCATTCTCATTGGTTTCCATGAATTCTTAAAGTTCTTTGATTTCCTGGTTGACCCAATCTTGAGCAGAGTGGTCTTTATCTTCCAAGTATTTGAATTTCTTCCAAATTTTTTCTTGTGATTGAGTTCCAGCTTTAAAGCATTATGGTCTGAGAATATGCAGGGAATAATCTCAATCTTTTGGTATCGGTTGAGACCTGATTTGTGATGGTCTGTTCTGGAGAAAGTTCTATGTGCACTCGAGAAGAATGAGTATTCTGTTGTTTTAGGGTGGAATGTTCTGTATATATCTATGAGGTCCACCTGGTCCAGTGTGTCATTCAAGGCTCTTGTTTCTTTGTTGATTTTCTGCTAAGATGATCTGTCTATTGCTGAGAGTGGAGTATTGAGGTCTCCTACAATTAAGGTATTGTTATCAATATGACTCTTTATTTTGGTTAACAGTTGGCTTATGTAGATGGCTGCTCCCGTGTTGGGGGCATAGATATTTACAATTGTTAGATCTTTTTGTTAGATAAACCATTTAAGAATGATGTAGTGTCCTTCTGTGTCTCTAACTACAGTCTTTAGCTTAAAATCTAATTTGTCTGATATAAGAATTGCTACCTCAGCTTTCTTTCGAGGTCCGTTGGCATGGAAGATGGATCTCCAACCCTTCACTTTCAGTCTGGTTGTATCTTTCAGTTCAAAATGAGTCTCTTGTAGATGGCATATGGATGGTCCTGTCTTTTTATCCAATCTGCAACCCTGTGCTGTTTTATGGGAGCATTTAGGCTGTTCACGTTGAGAGTGGTTATTGAAAGATATGAATTTATTGTCATCATGTTGTCTGTGAAGACCTTGTTTTTATAGATTCTCTGTAAATTTCTGTTCTATATCATTCTTTCTCCTTTTATAGAACCCCCCTTAATATTTCTCGCAGGTCTGACTTAGTGGTCACATATTCTTTCAGTTTCTGCCGGTCGTGGAAGCTCCGCATCTCTCCATCCATTCTAAATGAAAGCCTTGCCGGATAAAGTATTCTTGGCTGTATGTTCCTCTCATTCAGTGCCCTGAATATGTCTTACCAGCCCTTTCTGGCTTGCCCGGTCTCTGTGGATAGGTCTGATGTTATTCTGATGTTCCTCCCTCTGTCCATAAGGAATCTCTTCCCCCTAACTGCCCTTAAGATGGTTTCCTTGGTTCTAAGGTTTGCGAGTTTTACTATTACATGCCGGGGCATTGGCTGTTTTCCTTGATCTTGGGAGGGGTCCTCTCTGCCTCTAGGACATGAATGTTTGTTTCATTCCCCAGATTAGGGAAGTTCTCAGCTACGATTTGCTCAAATACATCTTCTAGTCCCCATTCTCTCTCCACCCCCTCAGGGATCCCAATAATTCTGACTTTGGAACATTTCATGGTGTCACTTATTTCTCTGATTCTATGTTCATGGATTTTGGGTTGTTTTTCCCTGGCCTCCTCCTTTTCCTTCTTGTCTATTAATTGGTCTTCTAGATCAGTAATTCATTTTTCTGCCTCGCTTACCCTAGCTGTTTGAGTATCTAGATTAGATTGGATCTCATTGACAGCATTTTTAAGTTCTGCCAGTTTAGCTTTCATTTCTGCCCTTTGAGACTCTATATTGCCATTAATCGATTTCTTAATTCTATCTATTGTCTTCACAATTGCTACCCTGAATTCCATCTCCGACATCTTGGTTATATCTGTATCCACTTGTAAATCTGTGGCCTAAGTCACAGTCTCTGAGTCTTTCCTATTTTGGGGGTTCCTCCTCCTAGTCATTCTGTTGAGGTGTGGTTGAGAGAATGGACAGAGTTCAAATTATTGACTACAACCCAAGCAAGATGCACCTGTTTTATAGGGACCTTAGGGTTGTCGGCCTCTTTTTATCCCAGCCTGTCTTCTGGGGGGGGGGGCCTGCTCTGCTGTTACTCAGGCAACCCTGTTTGGGCAGAGTTGCCCTGCCCCCTGTGGCAGGGGATGGGCTCAGTGAAAACCAGTTTTGGGGCCTTTTGTTTTCTGGAGGCTTGCCCTGGTGGCTTTCCATGTCTCTTCTGAGAGTCAGAGCAGAAGAGATCATTTCCAACCCTCTGCCTCAGAGCAGAGAGATCACAGTCTGCTCTTCAGTGAGCTCTCCAGGCCACACTATTTCCGTTTCTGTCTGTGCTGCTATAAACTGCAGCGTTCTAGGTTGTGTGCCCCTCAGCAGTACTCCCAGTCTTCACCTCCAGGTCAGGGCCCATCTCTGCCCTTTGTGCTTCTAAAACTGCCAGCCATCCCCAGTTCCCTTGTGTGGCCCCGCCACTCCAGTTTCAGTCCAGGGGCTGTGCTAAAGTCCTTTCCCCATAGCTACCAGTCTGTGAGTCTGTGCCCGGTCCCCAGCATGGGAGGCTTTCGCTCACCAGCGGTGTAGGATTACCACGGCTCCCTCCCCCTGCTGTTTATCTTCCAATATCTGCCTGCAGAATCATGGCTCCCCACTTCATACCTTGAAACCAACTGCCTGCGATATTCTGTTTGTAGAGATCCAGATCTATCTTCTTACATCTCAGGCTGATTTTGTGAGTGTTCAGAGTAGTCTGGTAGATATCCAGCTCAATTCCAGGACTGGTTGGAATAGGGTCCCCTACTCCTCCACCATCTTTTCCTCCACCGACTACTAATCTGTTTCTAAATATGGCATAAGTCTTCATAATGTCCATCCACTGTTTTTTATCTATCTATCCTCCATGTTGTAGGCCTCTGAAGTTCCTCCAACTCTTTGCTATCATAAATGACCTGGAGTTAATATCCTTTTCTCTGTCCCTTACGGACCTATGTAAGAATTACTTTGGGTCATAAATGCAGGCAGATGATGATCTTCAAAGAATATACCTAAACGGCCATCATGGACTCAGTCTTTGATTCACTAATGAGTCTACAACATCTAGAACTATGCATATTTATAGAACTAGTGCTTAATAATGGACTCTGTTCTGTCTCCAGATTGTCCAATATATATTATGTGCTGAAGAGATGAATAAATGAATGAATATCTTGACCCCTAGAGCTGACATTCTAGGTGTGGGTGACAGACAGTAAACAAATAAATGCAAATGCAAATAAAGTGATAAGAGCTATAAACAAAAATAGAGCAGAGTATAAAGAAAAAGAGTAATGAAGATCCTCAGTTTAAATATGAGGTCATGGAGGGTATCTGTTAAGATGATTTCTGAGCAAAGACATAAAGTAAAAAAGGGAACCATGTGGATAACTAGGGTAAAAGCTTTTCAGACAGAAAAGAACCAAAGGAAAGACCCTGACATAGCAGTACTCTTGGTATGTTCAAGAAACAGCTCAGAGGTTCAGAGGTTAAGAAACAGCTTGAACAGCACAGTGAAGCTAGATTAGAAAAAGTTAGGGGGAAAATAATTGAGGAACTGTACACCATGTTTACTTTAGGCTTTAGACTTTATTCTGTAGTAAAAGAAGCCATTGGAAAGTTTGAAAAGACAAATCACAATATCCAACAGGCTTGAAAAGAATCACTATGGTCTCTATGTGGAGAATAGCCTATAAGGGAAGCATATAGTGGGAGCAAGGTGATGAGGTAGAAGGCTAAAGCTATTTTCCAGCTGAGAGATGCTTGCATAAGGAGTAATGGTAGAGGTATTGAGAAGCAGAAGCATTCTGGATATACTTTAAAAGTGAAGCAAACAGAATTTGTTGTTAGAATAGATGTGGAACATGAAAAAAAGAACTGAGTTGAGGAATTTCCAAAATTTTGCATAAGCAACTGGGTGGGGAAGAGGCATAAGGAATAGAATCAAGGTAGGTGTTAGATCAGGAATTTAATTCCAAATGAACTAAGAAGGCAGTTAGATATATGACTTCTATGTGTGGGTATCAAGGGAAAAGTCTCAGTCTGGAGTAATACATTTAAGAGCCATCAGCATATAGAGATAGTTTTTAATCTCTGGGACAGGATGGCATCATCTAAGGTGTGAGTATAGACAAAAGTGATTGGTATCCTGGGACACTCAAAAGTTTGGAAATTCCAAAGATGGAGGATTCAGATTAAAACAAAGAAGAACCACCAACAAAATACAAGAAAGGCTAGGAGAATATGATATGTAGGCAGTCAAGTTAGGAAATTCAAATAAGTTTTTTAAAAATCAAGTAAAATGATATTTGAAAAAGTTGATGTTACAGACTGAATTATGTCCCCCACAATTCATTCAGATGTTGAAGTTAACCCCCACCTAGTACCTCAGAATGTAACTCTATTTGGAGGTAGGGTCTTTTAAAAGGTAATTAAGTTAAAATGAAGTCATTAATGTAGGCCTTAATCTAATATGATTGGTGTCCTTATTAGAAGAGGAAATGTTAACATAGGCAGGCACAGAGGGAAGACCATGTGAAAATATAAGAAGATGGCCATCTACAAGCCAAGGAGAAAGGCCTCAGGAGAAAACAACCCTGCCAATATTTTGATCTCAAATTTCTAGCCCAGAACTGTGAGAAAATAAATATCTGTTATCTAAGGCTCCAGCCTGTGGACTTTGTTGTGGCAGCTCTAGCCAAATAACAATTGGCCATTGTAGTTAGTGATGTGGAGGTCATTTGTGACACTGAAATGAGCAGAATCAATAGACAAATGGGCACCAAAGTCTGACCAGGATTTATGACACCAGAGGAAGGAAGGTAAAATATGTCCACTAAAGAGAAGTTTATAAGTATATAGATTTTATTTTAGCACTTAATGTCATTTCTAACAGCCTAAATGTTGAATGGGCTACCTCAGTTAATACTGATTTTATGATTAAGAACAGAGTTTGGACAATTACTATGTCATTAATTCCTTTCTTATTCTGAAATTCTTACTTTATTATTAGGACAATTATAGAAGGAAACTTTAAAATAACCAGATAACTCATCTTTTAATCAACAAAAGTGAAGACTATAAGGAAATATATAAGATATTCTGTTTACTCAAACATTCCAGTTGATTGGGTTCTGATTATTTTCAGCTTCACTGAGATATAATTAACAAATAAAATAGTAAGATATTTAAAGTGTACAATGTGATTTGATATACATATACATTGTGAAAGGACTCCCTTGCATCAAGTTAATTAACACATCCATCCCCTCATATTTTTACCCTCTCTTTTCCTTTTTTTTTTCTTTCTGTTATTCCTATTTTGTTTTGTTGGCCTGGTTGTGGGTTTTGTGTGTGTGTGTGAGAACATTTAATTTTTATTCTCTTAGCAGATTATAATTATATAATACAGTACTACCAATTACAGTTACCATTTTATACATTAGATCCTAAGAACTTACTCATCTTGTAAAGTTTGTACCCTTTTACCAATCTTTCTCTATTTCCCCCAGCCACCAGAGAAAGACAAATACTGCATGGTATCACTTATATGTGGAATCTAAACAAACAAACAAAAAAATCAAATTCCCTGATTAATTACTTTATCTTACAGAGAAAATAGGACAAATTTCAAAGGCCTCTTATGAGCCACTGAGGTAACTTCATGCTGGCTCACTTTCAGGTTTGATAAGATTAATCCCTAATTTACCTTATGCTTTCCAGATGCCAAGGGTTCATTCTGTCAAATATATTCTGCTGTATATGTTTTTTTTTTTTTTTTTCCAAACACGAGCTCAAAAGCATAGTCTATGCTGATGTATCAAGTAATAATTTAGAATCAAAACAACTTTCAATTGGTTTGTTCATTTTAATCAGCTACATTTGTGAGCATTAAATTCCTTGGAAGCAGAAGAGAAGATTTGTGTTCTTCCTCTGTTTTTGATCCCCACAATTCATTTATATGATATGCCAAGAATGCTTCTGGTGTGTGGAATAATGACACCTGGTATTCACTACCAGGATTAATTTCTGTTTCAGAGGACTTTTTGAATCGATCAGAGAAGAATGTTCTCTTTTTCTTGGTGGGTTCTAACTCTAATACCGTATCACTATGCTCCTGGCCAAAGATATGATAATGAAAATAATAAGACCTCCAAATTTTTAAATAGCATATGGCATTTTGTTATGGTAGCCTGGTCTGATTGAGACAGTGGATGTCAGTAGTGTCCAGCACCATGTGAGGGTGTTAGACTTACTGACTGACCCATAATCTAAAGGCCTACCATGTTACCCAAAGAGACCCTGTGCCTCTGAACTATGAATGCAAGTCAAACATGCAGGCAAGTTCCTCCATCTTTGTTTCTCAGCCCTGACCCCAAACTAACCCCAGTATTTTGTTCTGGAACATGGATCATTATGGTATAAGTAAGACACTGAACTGAGAGGGTATAATGAATGTTGTTACAATCTGGAGGGTCCCAGAGGTCCTATAACTTATGTCAATGTTATCATAGTTGACTCCTTGAGTCTGGGCTTGAGATACTACATCACTTATTTGAATGATTCGGAGTCTCCATAAAATGTTTTTAAGAACTTTTAAGCCTGATTGGTCTCTGGAATCCCATGGAGATCACATCTATAAGAAGGATAGAAGTAGGAAGATTCACATGCCATTAAAACCTTATCTCATTCCAGGTGGTGGGTGGCTCAGTCATTAAGCGTCTGCCTTCGGCTCAGGTCATGATCCCAGGGTCCTGGGACTGAGCCCCACATTAGGCTCCCTGCTCCGCGGGAAGCCTGCTTCTCCCTCTCCCATTCCCCCTGCTTGTGTTCTCTCTCTCGCCGTGTCACTCTCTGTCAAATAAATAAACAAAATCTTTAAAAAAAAAAACAAAAACCTTATCTCATTCCATATAAGAGGTTATTGCTCAAAACAAGAACTGTTGTCACTACCTTTGACAATCCTTCTATGAGTAACTGTCGTTTTTTTTTTTCCCTCACAGAGTGGCAAAAGTGACACTAAGACAGAAAGTGATGAATTAAAAACATACTTTGTTCAGTGTTTCAGTCTCCATGGTAGAGGTAGAAAGATGTTCAATGTAGTTTTGGGGTCAGAAATCTAGATTCCGATCCAACTTCCTAATTAGCAATTGAATAATTTATTTACCTATTTCTAAAATATTTATTTAAACCAAGCCTCAGGGCACCTGGGGGCTCAGTCGGTTAAGCGTCTGCCTTCAGCTCAGGTCATGATCTTGGGATCCTGGGATCAAGCCCCACATCGGGCTTCCTGCTCAGCAGAGAGCCTGCTTCTCCCTCTCCCTCTGCTCCTCCCCCCTGCTCTCTCTCACTCTATCTCAAATAAATAAATACATAAATAAATCTTTAAAAAAAAGAGCCTCAGTTTTTCTAGCTACAAAGTGAAGACAATAGTGAGACAAAATATTTGTAGAAGATCTAGCACTATAATTACTATAAATTGATACTCAATACTATTTTTCTCTTTATTCTTTTTCTATTTAGATAACTTTTTGTGGACATCAAAAACCGAATATGTATATATATATATAGCATATGGCATTTTGTTACAATAGCCTGGTCTGATTGAGACAGTGGATGTATATATAGATGATATAGATGATAGATATAGATATAGATATAGATATAGATATAGATATAGATATAGATATAGATATAGATATAGTGCTACAGATTCCAAGAGGACTGAAAAGTACAAAGAAAAATTAGTTATAACAAAATTTCATTCCCAGAAAGACTTTGGTAGAAATTACCTACAGACTTTCAGAGTATGAAATTTGGTTATAACTTTTTCTTTCTTCTTTCTTTCTTTCTCTTTCTTTCTTTCTTTCTTTCTTTCTTTCTTTCTTTCTTTCTTTCTTTCTTCCTTCCTTCCTTCCTTCCTTCCTTCCTTCCTTCCTTCCCTCCCTTACCCCCCCACCACCCACCCACTCAGTCCTCCTGGAATCTGCAGCTCTCTCCTTATTAGATTTCCACAAAAAGTTATCTAACTACAACCATTTTTTCCAAGTCTACCTATGTGAAACTATGCCTTCAACCATAGCTAGACCCAAATCACATAGGAGAGGTACTGAAATGGATGTAGCTCAGTGACAATTAGTTATATTCAGGACAGCCCTGCTCTAATCTCATTCTTCACATTGCCTCCCTACTACGTGTCTGACATGAGAGGATAAAATAATGGCAAATATTTGGCTTTTACATGCTCTATAACAGTCTATGGAGCTCTTTTAACTTGTGTTTTTTTAAACAAAATATTCTTGAGAAATCTCTGAAGTAATCAAGGCAGATATTATTACTATCCCCATTTTAGATGAAGAAAAACAGTCTCAAAAAGTCAAAGTATCTAGCCAAGTTTAAGTACGGAAACCAGGATCTAAACTCAGGTTTAGTTAATACTCAAGCTTAGTCTTTTTCCATTTTTGCTGAGTTGCCTTAGGGTCAGTTAAATCCCGTAAGGCTTTTTTTCCTCACACGAATTCTCTTAAGTTAGTTTCCCCTCATTCAGAATTTATATAGGAAAATGCTGAACCTTAGTGTAAAATTTCATGTGTATCCCTTTCTAAATTTCATCTTGACAATTTTGAACAAAATTGCAGTCTAGGAATACCTTTGATTCTTATGTCTAAAGTATTTTTTTTATCCTTCCCAGCTTTTTGTTATCTACAGATCTGACAAGCTCGTCTGATTTGCCTCCATTCAGTCATGAAGTGTTATCCAGTAGTACAGATATATGAACAAAATCCTGTAGGGTGTCATTTAAGAAATGCTTTAAGTTTGACACCATCTATCAGTCAACATGGAATATAGATAAATAGTTAAAATCAGGGGTTCTAGAGTCAAGAGATCTAGATTATATCCCTGGGTCTGCCACCTATGGCATGACTTTGAGGGAATAACTTAACATGTCTAAATCTTAAGGGCTTTCATCTTAAATAATAATAAAAAGAAGTTATTCTCATAAAATAATAAGATATCCTCATAAAACTTTATTGAAGAATAAATGAAAAAAATTATGTTATAGACAACAGTATTGTGATGGCACATATTCAGCTTTTTTTAAATGTTAAGTATTATTATACTGATTGACAATATATACTTTTTTTTACATTTTTACATTTCATATATTTTTACAGCCTAGTTTTTAGTTCAGATAATCACACTACTTATAACATTTATTTCACCCCATAACAGGGAAGATTTGGTAAACCTGTAGATATGTCACCTGATCCTCTTTAAGAAAAAACTTTCTGCCTAATTTTAGAGAGACCAATGAGCAAACTGCAGACATCTCCAGTTTTTTGCCTCAGCTACAGAGCCACCCTGCCTTGGGCTATGCCCTTCCAAGACAGCCTGGATGAACTGACAGGGTGTGGGGGATTATTAAAATGCAGGCATTTCAGTCCAGTGTATCCTAAATGTATCTCCAATGTAACTTAAATAGACAATACTTTTTCCAGAGCTCCTGAGAAGTGTTTGCATTACATTTTGAATTCTCCCTTTGCCAGGTTCTGCTTTGTCTTTCTTTTGTGTCAATCCCTATATCTTGCATCTCAATCTTTGTTTTAGCATCTGCTTCTGAAGAACTCAACCTGTGACAGATGGTATTGAATGTGTGGCTGGAATCAAGTGACATTGTGTATGCTCTATCAGTTCTCTACCCATATCAAACAAACAAAAAATGTACACACACACACACACACACAAGTAAGTAACAAAGTAAGCAACTAAGTAAGCAAGCAAAGACAAATAGTTTTGTTTAACTTGATTTTTACTTAAGAATCTCTTTTGGTTACCTGGTAGTTGCCATTTCTTTCCCTAAGAACCAACAGTGCAATTGCTGAACAAAGCACAATGCTTCTAACCTTCACTCCCTTTTCTGCTTGCCCTGTCCTCCCCTACCCCCTTACCCCACTACCATTTAGATCTTCATCTTTGCATTAGTTTGCTAGGACTGCCATAACAAAGTACTACAGACCGTGTGTCTGAAACAACTGAAACTTATTTCCTCACACTTCTGGAGCCTGGAAATCCATAATCAAGGCTGTGTCCTTACGTAATCCCCTTCTCTTCAATTTGGGCTGGATCTAACAATTTGCTTCTAATGAACAAAACATGGCAAAATTGATGAGCTGTCACTTCCAAGATTAAGTTACAAAAAGACTATGTTTCCTGTCTTGGGCATCCTCTCTTATTTGTTTTGAGGGAAGTTAGTAGCTGTTTGTGAGTTTCCCTATGGAAGCTCATGGATCAGGGAATTGATGTTTTCAGAACACAGCCAGCAGAGACCGAAGGCCTGAAAACAGTCATATGAATGAGTATGGAAGTAGACTGACCCTGAGTCAAGCCTTGAGATGACTGCAACCAGGGCCAACAACTTCATTTCAGCCTCATTAAAGACCTTGAGCTAGAGGCACCCAGTTAAGCTACTAGGATTTTGACCCATAGAAACTTTGAGATAATAAATGTTTGCTGTTTCAAACCATAAGTTCAGGAGTAATCTATTACACAGTGATAGATAACTAATATATCACCTCTCCTCTCTCATCCACATTACTGCAATAGCCTTCAAACACTTCTTTCTGACCATAGATTCCTCCTAGTACATCCTTCATGCAGTCAGAATTATTTTGGCACAAGTCAAATCATGTTATTTTCTAATGTAAAAAATATCAATAATTGTTAATTGCCTCTTGATTAAAGTCCAAATTCTTACTATGGCTCTTCAGAATCTAATCTCAATCCATTTTCCCAGTTATTATCTTCTGTTATGTCCTTCAAGAACCCTACTATGCTCCAGCCAGAACAAAACAATATCTCATATTTTCTATTTCATGCTATATTCTCAACTGGGGATGCTTATATGCATCTTCTCCTCCCATCAAATTTCTTATCTTTCAAGGAAAATTTCAAATGCCACCTTCTTGACAAATTAACCCCAAATAACTCTGATGAAAATGAATTTAAATATTCTAATATCCCATAGGTCACTCAATTTATATCTAAATTTGGGTTCCTTGTCATCCTACTAATTATAAAATTTACTTTCCTATCTATTCAGTCTAGGAGTTAAGCAAGGTCAAATAGAAATAGAGAAATGGGGGCACCTGGGTGGCTCAGTCAGTTAAGCATCTAGCTTTGGCTCGGGTCATGATCTCAGGGTCCTGAGATTGAGTCGCACATCAGCCCTCTGCTCAGTGGGAAGCCTGCTTGTCCCTCTCCCTCTGACCCTCCCACCGCCCCACACACTCATGCTTTCCCTTTCTCTCTCTCTCTCTAATAAATAAAATCTTTAAAAAGGGGGGGGCACCTAGGTGGCTCAGTTGGTTAAGCATCTGCCTTCAGCTCGGGTCATGATCCCAGGGTCCTGGGATCGAGCCCTACACCATGCTCCCTGCTTAGCATAGAGACTGCTTCTCCCTCTCCCTCCCCCACTCATGCACTCTCTCTCTCACTCACTATCTCTCTCAAATAAATAAATCTTTTTAAAAGAGAGAGAGACAGAGAGAAATGTAGGGGTGCCTGAGTGGCACAGTCAGTTGAACATCCAACTCTTGGTTTCTGCTCAGGACCTGATCTCAGGGTAGCCCCTCGTGGGGCTCTGTGCCCTGCCTCAAGGTCCACACTCAGTGCAGAGTCTGCTTAAGTTTCTCTCTCCCTCTGCCCATCCCCGCCCCCCGCACTCGCTCACTCTCTCTCTCTTAAAATGAATAATTTTTTTTTAAAAAAAGGAGAGAGCAATGTAGGTTTAAAAGGTGGAAGGAAAATCACAGGAAAGAACAAAAATTTTTCATCCAATTCCTTTTCAGCATGGTGGTGGGAGGGAAAAAAAAAGGAGATTTAATGTAAAATAGACCTAGAAACAAATACTACAGTTAAATCTTTCAGCTTAAGGTGCATTGGTCTCAATTTCTTCACGTGGAAAAATGAAAGCAATAAGAATACCTGTCATGTAAGTTTGTGAAGGAAAATGAGAAAACCTGGTTAAGACATTCCATAATGATGGGTGTTCTTTCCCTTTACTTCCCTAAATGGTCCTGGGCCTTTATTGCATTTTCAATTGTTTTAGATGTTGTTCAGTGACAACCAAATGAATTTTAAAAATATGCAAGAAGTAAATGAGAGGCAAAGAAAGTTGTGAGGGAAAGTGGGGAAGAGAGGAAGTAAGGACCAGAGAAAAAGAGGAAATAATGAAGTACCCACAGATTTGTAGTGGGTACATGACATGGCATGGAGATACTTCAGTAATATGGAGAACCGTCCCAGCTATGTATGATATGTAGAGAAGTTGTGCTGGCAGAGCAAGAAACCCAGTAGGAAATCTTTGTCATCACCTATTGTAGTTTTGCAAAACCCACTATTAAAAAACAAAACAAAACAAACAAAATAAAAAAGCAAAAAAAAAAAAAGAAGAAGAAGAAAGAAAGAAGTGGTGGGTTTAATCTGCCAGCTAATTTCATTGATCTTATAGAGACTTCAAATCAGTGCAAAAAAGATCACAACACACAGCTTCTTTACTGTAATTTTCAAGAAAATATCCCAAGTTTTATACTCTATGGGGCTCACTGAGAAATATTGCAAATTAGTTTCCCCCTACAAAGACTGATAGAACTCAGTACCTTGAGGCTGCACAGTACTAAAGAAAGTGAATTGGCAAAAAAAATAAATAAAAATAAATAAATAAA
>NW_023270447.1:38384497-38392243 GCF_011800145.1 Mirounga leonina
AAAAAAAATAAATAAAAATAAATAAATAAATAAAAATTTAAAAAAAGAAAGTGAATTGGCAAAATAAATAAATAAATAAATAAATAAATAAAAATAAATTAAAAAAAAAGAAAGTGAATTGGCAGTGTTTTGGAACTGGGTTTGAGGCATAGAAGGAAGAACTGACTATAGGTATAGCTTTGAGGTTCTCCAAACTGCCCTATTCCATCTTCTCTAAGTGCACGTCATGGTACACTATTGAATTATTGCTCTTTTTCACTCTGACATCAGGTTTTTTTCCACCATAAAACAGACTATTCTGTTTAAATGGCACATTCTACTCTATCTAAAAATGGAAACTCAGAGAAATAGGCTATTTGAAGAATCATAAAGTTGACATTTTAAAAAAAATTCATTCCTCCTGCCATAAGCACAAAATCTACAAGATGATCATGGGAAAAAATATTCTATCCCATAAATGAAATAGCATACTTATCTTTTTTTATGGATGACAAGATTAAACAACTTATAAACCAAAAACAAATATTTCATGGAGACCTTCAGGAAGAAGCTATAACTTCTGATGCTAAATTTATTATATTAAGAGATACCATAAATTGGTGCTACCTTATCTCTAAAAGATCAAAAGCTGTCAGGGAGTTTCTACATTTACATTCCAATGACATCACCTAAACTCTTAACAGCAAGAGAAGCTAGGTTGAGGTGGACTAGTCAGAATAAAAGCCAGTGAGTTTCTGAGGTCCAAGAAGAAGCTCATCTAAAGCATGACTGAAGAACTGTCCTAAGACAGACAGTGGAATAACATCGACATAGAGAGACAAACAGCTTTTCCAGAATATGCAATTATTTCTTTTGATTTTCTATACTCCAGCCATATTCCCAAGGAACTTGATCAAGTTTTCTGAACTCAGGTTCCCAGTAATTCCTACTCCTAATCCATCTCCTTACCTTCTAGGATAAAAATGAAAATTTTACAATAAGACTGGTAATAAGAGCTATGTACAATAGGGGCAATGGCCCAGTTCTTTTCTGCTCCTGACAGCCACAGAAGGAGACGTGTGAAGCTGATTCATACCTCACCTGCAGGCTAGAGCCAACCCCAGCCTAATACAGCCAAGATCAGCAAAACTGCTGATGACTCACAGGTCCATGAGTGAGAAAAATAAGTATTTGTTGATATAAGCTACTGAGATTTTGGAGGCTACTTGTCATGTAGTATTACTGCAGCAATATCTACTACACTACTACAATAATCTTCATGAAAAAATGGTAATTTCCATGCTTAGGTCTTTGAAAATTTTTTCTGAACAACAGAGAAAATCCCAGAAACAGCTCAATAATTATGTAAGGAGATTATATGCTACTGGAGAATGGTGTTCCTATATTTTGTAAGCTAGCTCTCCTAAAAACAATTAGATAAGTCTCTAAGCAAAGAAAATAGGGGAAAAAAACATTTAATAGGAATACAAAGAAGTTGAGACATAAGGTGATTAGTGCCCTTTAAAACCATGGTATTCAAGCATTGTTACTGATCTTTGACCAGGTTGACTATTATTAAAGAAACACATCTGTGTTTCTTTTATTTGAAAACAAAAAACAAAAAAAGAAACAAAAAGAAACAAAAAAGAGAAACGAAAAAAAGAAAAAAAAACCTTTGTTTTCTTTAATGGCTGAATTATTTCTACCTCCAATTGATTGAACCATTTTTCTTTCTTTTACTTTCATTAGATACTTTGAACTGAGATGAAAATTGTGTATCTGAGGATTTGAGGGAAAACCACCATAGTTGTTTTTAACCTGAACTATGCTTTAGAGTCACCTGTGAAGCTTTTTAAGAAATACAGATGCTGGGCACCTGGGTGGCTCAGATGGTTAAGCATCTGCCTTCGGTTCAGGTCATGATCCCAGGGTCCTGGGATCGAGTCCCACATCAGGCTCCCTGCTCGGCGGGGGGCCTGCTTCTTTCCCTCCCTCTGCTGCTCCCCCTGCTTGTGCTCTTTCACTCTCTCTGTCAAATAAATAAATAAAATCTTAAAAAAAAAGAAAGAAAGAAAGAAATACAGATGCCTAGGACTCTCTCCCAGAAATTCTGATTTAATTGTTCTGGGTAGGGCAAATATACATTGTGATGCATCTTCTCAGGGGATTCCAATATGTAGCTAGGGTTGAAAACCACCATCCTTTAAGGAGGTAAGAGATTGCCCCCCAAAAAATGTTAATAAAAATATCCTTACAATAAAAGATGACATTTTAAAGAATGCTTTAAAATAACAACAACAACAAAAGTCTCAGGAAAGCATCTTGGCTAATAAAATGAAAAGTTGAGTATGCCACCTTTTCAATTAACACCTTTGAAGTAAACTACCAGCTGAGTGATTAACACATCTCACCCATTCCAACTAGGAGAGAGCTGATCCTGACAGCTGGAAAGGCAGTATCTTTCATATTTCTCATTCTTAATCACTGACTCGAGACATGAAATGGATTTTCTTTATTTGAAGTCTTTATAACTGAGTCCCTAATTATCAGTGAACTACATGAAACCATGGGATTTCAAGTGTTGCTTTGCATACGTAGTATATTTTCTGGCTTTTGGAATATGAACAGGTCATTGCCCTTTGGTGTTCAAAATATTTATCACCTACTATAAGCTCAGAGCCACAATGACATTTTTGGTCCACCTATTTTAAAGAGGTTCCAGTGAGCTAAGTTAACAACATATGATCAGAGCATAGGGGGTTTTTGCCAAATGAGATTTGCTATATAATCTAAGCACACTTGTCATCAGTGTTCCAAGACATTGAAAGAAGGGAAATACATATAATTCTACACATTTACTAATTATAATTTAGGAGACTTAGAGCTGGAAGGTGTGATTTGCAGGATGAAGATTAAGTACTAAGCTTACTTCAGAAACCAGTTTTGTTCACATACTTCTCCCCTACCTCATTTCCTAAATTCAAGTACCAAATTCTAAAAATATTATCAGAGCTGTCATTCATATACAGCTTTACATCTCCAACACAGTCTTTCTGCCAGTGGTATCATTTAGTTCCCCATTATCCCTATTACCATTCCAATGCATTTTCCATACCACCTCTGGGGTTAGCTTTGTAAAGTCTAAATATGATATAGTACTGCCATACATAAAACTGTTTTGGTTTCTTATATCAAACAGTTTCAATTCCAAAATTCATAGCTTTACATATATGTTCATTTACAAACTGGGCCCAATCTATTTCCCACATAACCTCTTTCTGTCCCATGCACCCTATAGTTACCATACCACACCAGCTTCATGGTTGTTCAGTGAGAAATACAGGGTCCTGTCCCCAGAAGGGCCCTTCACTTGGTTAAGAAGGCACTGTTGTTGCCTTCTTGAAATTCTTAATAATTTTATCTTTGAACTTATGTTTTATAAGTCCAATGGAACAATGGGGCATGTACACGAACAGAAGAGACACATTGGGCGCCTGGGTGGCTCAGTTGGTTAAGCGACTGCCTTCGGCTCAGGTCATGATCCTGGAGTCCCGGGATCGAGTCCCACATCTGGCTCCGGCTCAACGGGGAGCCTGCTTCTCCCTCTGACCCTATCCCCTCTCATGCTGTTTCTCTCTCTCTGTCAAATAAATAAAAAAAACAAAATCTTAAAAAAAAAAAAAAAGAAGAAGAAGAGACACACATTGTATATGTCTATAGTTCTTTGCTACTGTATCCACACTTAGCATTTGTGATGACCCAATGAGCACAGAATTCCAGTGAATCCACAATGGGTAGGAGTTCAAAAGGACTCAAAGCAATTACAAAGCATGTGTGTTACATCTAAAAAATAAGTAAATAGGTTCACTGATAGTTTTGAGAGTGCATGCTTTGTGTTGGAAGAAGAACTTACTTTAAATGCAAAAAAGAAGACAATGGTATTCTGAAAAGCACAAATGACCAAGAAATTCTATCACATCCTCTCTTATTTGTGTTACGTACCTTTATTAACTGGCTACATCTTGAATGTGATGACATAGAAGGAAAGAAGAGATAGGAAAACCTATAGTTGCCTTTCAGTCCTTCTTATCCAGCAGTAAACTGAAAGTTGAGAGTGGTGGTAGAATGTGCACATATTAAGATGTGACAAAGAAACAGCTGAGTTAGTTTTGTGTGGCATTTCCATTTTTACGGTAAAAACAAAATATATATACATGTTCTTATTCTTTGTTCTTGAAAAAATTGTATAATTTTGGTGATTTCATGAGTGAAATGCTGTCATATTTGCATTTAAAGCTGGCATTGCACAATATAAAGATGAATAGAAAAATTCATGATAATATTACAATTTTAATTTATCTTCACTTAGGACAACAGTAAAAGCCAAATTAAAAAAAACAAAAGACAAAAAACACCATGACAAGTCAAGAGAGAGACTGGAAGAAACTTTAAAAAAAAAATTTCCCAAGCCTCTAGGACAAAGTTGGGTATTTCTTTCCCACTATAAACTGTGAAGTCTTTGAAGGGAGGGCCTGAGAACTATCATGCTATCTATCACACAGTAGGCATTCAATTAAAAAAAATATGTTGAATAGAATGGTGGTCAAGCAAGCTAAGTAGAAAAGAGCTTTATATGCTAACATTTGCCCTAGAATCCTCCACTCATCTAGAGATGGCAGTGCTTTTGTCACTTGGGCTCACACTGGTTGTCTAATGAAAGTACTTGTAATTTAAAACAGTTTTCTGCTTATTGAGTCAAGACCCTTTTATATTTTCCTTTGGAGATGAGAGTATACTGGTACAGCCAAAGGTGATCTTATTTCCAGCCATTAAACAATGTTAATTTCATGGGCTACAGAAAGAAGCAGCTTTATGCAAATGAATATGATTTCTCCAGCACACATTTTATTAATATGAATAGGTCAGCAATTCATGATCCATAGCCTTCCCCAGTAGGTATGATTCAGAAGGTCAAGGTTATTTTTTTCCTGAAAAGAGATTTATGTTAATATGCAGATAACTTCTCAGAGGTAGGCTCTGGACCACTCACATTCTAAATAGCTACTTCTACTGTATGAAAAGTCAGTGAACTGCAGAGCAAATATGAAAAGAAAATCTGAAGGTCTCAGGGTAATCCCACAGAATTCAGAGCGAGCACAAGGATACAACCTACTAAACTTGATACAACACTCTAACCTATTCAGAAACGTGCCAGACACATCTACTCTAATATATAACACTTCTGAGAATGGAAATGCAATTTTTCACAATGAAAGATGCTGATGGTATTTCCTGTGCTCATGAGAAGCCTTAATAGGTTTCCATGCATCAGTGGTACACATAGGTTATGGATCTTTTATGTTAATATCTGGGCAGTATATAATATGAAATATATTCATGAAGAACAAAATGAAAGATCACTTAGCCAAAATAGGTATTTATCATGTTTGAGATGTAGTCATCCTTCTTTGTTGAAAGTCATTTTTCCTAGAGAGAATACTGTTAACTTGGTGTCCCTGAAATGTCAGTTTTATATTGATTCAGCAAAACTGGGGTGGAGCAGATTGCCTATGCTCTAATCTGGTGTCCCCTGAAATTAAACTGTAAAGTTTTAGATACTTGCTAAGGTACATTTTGAAACCACAAAATGGATTTAATTGAGAAATGCCTGAGAATGTAGATGCAGGTCTACCTTTTGATCCCAGCCTAGCAGCATGATATTCTGACAAATCAAGATGATTAACCTAGAATCTAAACATTAAGGTAGGAATTCTCAAAACTGAAATGAAGAAAAGTATAGATTATTTAGTCCATCTTCTCAGTCATGCTAGAAATCTCTCTCTAGCCAGCATAAAGAGTATGAGACCAAATAAGGGAATGTATATAAACAAAGCATACTCAAGGAACACACAGACATTTAATAAATAGAGTCCTGCCAATTTTCCTTTCAATATTTTATCTGTTTATCTTCTTTCCATATCAACTTCCAAAAACATAATGAGTATCAACATTGAATCACATCTGGATTCCTTTAAAATTCCCTTAACAAACATGCCTCCAGACAGCCTTCTTCCAGTTTTGCATACTATAACCAAAGTACTATTTTTAATGCAATTTTGATCAACTGCTTGCAAAGCTTAAATATCTGCAGTGATTCTCCATTGTTCTTAAAGTTCCAAACCCTAAATGTGGCTTTGGAGGCCCTCCTGGCTCCTAACACTGCTTTTATCTAAAGTCTCAGCTTCCACTACTTTTTTCTAAATCTAACCTTGTATTTCCCCTTTCATAATACTTAACACAATTAGGATTATTTGTCCAATGTCTATATTTTCTACTCTCTTTAAGATCTGTGAGAGTAGTTATATAACTGGTTTATATAGCTCTCCACAGCTAGTGTCTAGCAGTATTTGACAAATAATAAGTGCTTAGTACTTACTAAGTTAATTGCAAAACAAGTTTACAAATGCTAGTTGAGGTCATACTAGGGGGTTGTGAATGCCAGCTTAGACATTTTGGACTTGATTCCATAGGGAATGAAAAGCAAATAAATGTATTTGAGCAAAGAAACTACAGAATAAAAACTATTGTTTAGAAACATTAATCTAATAGCTTTCCGGAGAATGGTCACAGATGAAAGGCTCCTATAATAATCCAGTTATGACTAGGCAACTCATAACCTAAATATATTGTGTAGGGGATGGGCAGTGAAAATGAAAAAAAAAATTGGAAAGATGTCACAGTTTTACCTGTGTGACTTGGGTGTCGCTTCATTTTATTAGGCCACTTTTTAAAAAATTTTTGTATTGTAACAATAACATGGGAATCATGTCATTGGCCACTAGAGCTCAGTTATCAGTATGTAAATGGTGGCCAAAGCTATGGATTTTAATGAAATCAGCCCAGAAATATACATGGCAGAGACCTAAAAACTAAACATTTAGTTATCCTCTTTGATTGACCCCCTCCTCTTATTTTCCCTCTGTTATGTCTACAAAGAAACATATATCTATATATCTACATATTTAAATCTATATCTGTGTGTTATTCTTAGTTTTATTCTTCCATATGCTCTATATTTCCAGTCATCAAGCCAGCCATGAACACACACAGCTTCTGCTTCTTTCATAAACCAATGATTCTCAAATATTTTCCTATATTCTCCTGTCAGACCTAAATATTCAGCTGCTTACCAAACATTTCTGTTCAGATGCATGATCACCCCTAACCCAGTAGGTCCTGAACTATATTTTTTACCTTTTTTTCAGATGTGAATAGACATGGTGAAATATTAATGTTTGTTAACAGTTTGTATAAATTTATAAAAATTGATTCTCTCTATAACATTTAGCACTAAGTGTTCTTTTGGCTATGTACTGATAAGGAAATAAGAAGGCAGAAACAGGACAAGCACTTTGCCCTAAGGGACAGAAGTTAGTAAAAAGTAGAAACAGTATTTACTCTAAAATACTAATTGAAAAAAATACTAACATTCCTTCTGAACTAAATTTAGCAAAGGCTAGAGTTAAAAAGCCTAAAAGCATTCCCTAAAATGAATCCATTTTTAATGTAATTTCAAAAGCCTATGTTTTTCTTAAATAGTACGCAAATGGAATCTTCAATTTTCTTTATTAATGAATTCAAAATACTCAAAGTGGCCACTCTTACTATTAAAAGATACTAGATGGCCAGATGTGGATCCATGGTGAAAGAAAGAGAAAAAAAGGAAGGAAGGAAGGAAGGAAGGAAGGAAGGAAGGAAGGAAGGAAG
>NW_023270447.1:38392253-38461665 GCF_011800145.1 Mirounga leonina
AAGGAAGGAAGGAAGGAAGGAAGGAAGGAAGGAAGGAAGGAAGGAAGGAAGGAAGGAAGGAAGGAAGAAACTGTTAGCTTTTCAAAAAAGGGTATGAAACTCTCTGAGAGTAGCACTGACTTTCAAACATTCCATCTTCTCAAATATTTGTATTTCTCTGAGCTGTTCAATCAAATGATGTACCTGTGTGTGTGCAAATGTGTTCATCCATTCTGTTTCCCCATTTTTAAAAGTCTAATCTTATACATAGCATCTGTGTATTTTTCAAGCTGTTTAACTTTTGCAGAGCTTATACAATGTAATTAATACAACCAGTGCAATTTGGCTTCTACATGGTATAATTCAGACCCTCAATACATGCTTGTCAAGTGAATGAAGCAGTCCATTTTAACTGCTATCCCTAAGTGATCAGCTGGCTCCTTGCAGAATAATTCATTGATGTCTTTTTATTCCTAAATATTTATCTTTATTTTTATCGGCTATTTTCCTAGCCACCTGGCTACAGATGTATCCAGACAGAGATCTCATACTTTGTCCACATCTCTGGGTTTGTTTATGCTTTTTGTACTGCCTGGAATATCTATTGAACCACATCCCTGCCACTCTGCCTGGTGGAAAACTAATCTATCATCAAAGTGTCACTCCAAACACTGTTATGTAACTGAAACCCTCCCTGTTCACTCTCTTTGATGATACTTTCTTCCTCTTCCAAACACATATTTGCATCTTTCATTTGGTAGTTTTATTTCTACCTTGCATTCTAATTTTTTACTTATCATTCCTTCTAGAATACAAACTCCTTAAAGATTGGATCCATTTCTGAGTCACTTTTGTCTTACACACTTTGTGCAGTGCTTTAACACATAAATATATTTTTTAAATAATTCTTTCTATTCATTAAGAGAATCTCTTGGATTCATTAAGTCAGAAAATACAAAAGGCAAACACAAACCTCTCTAAACTATAGTTCACTGGGACTATTTATATGAGAGCATATAATTCCTATGTACCTGAGGATGTTAGTAAAATGCAAGTCACAGGAATAACTGATGTGCATAAAATACACCCTGAATCTTAAATACTTTAGTGTGTTATTATTTATTAATAATGTCTTAATAATAACAAATTATACTGGTTCAATAAATTTATAGGGAGAGTTAATTTTTAATAAATTAGTAATAACATTAATATATTATTCATTGCTCAGTTATAATAATTCAATAAATTTTCAGAAAAATTTAACATTTACAAAGCATTTTTATATCAATTCTAACACTTAATCTTCACCTTAAGACCAGAAAATAGATAGATGTTAAATACAACAGATTTTACAGAAGAAAAACCTGAAATTTGGTGAGTCAACTAAGATGTTCCAAGGTCACACAGTTATAAGTAGGAAAGTCAGGGTCTAGTTTTTAGTGTCCTAGCTCCAGTAAATAAAACAGACTTAATCCCCACTTACTGCCTGATGAGGCACTGAAAGACTGTAAACAAAAATATATGAACAACCAATGAAAATAAATAGTGTTTTTTTGTTGGAGAATAATGAGCAGAGAGTAGAACTTTTGACATAAAGTGACCAGGGAAGACAGAAAAAGTTATTTTTAAGCTAAGGCCTGAAGAATGAGAAAGAACCAGACAGTAAAAGAAACAAACAAGACCACGGGAAGGGCATCAAGTTATAAAAACAGGCTTGTGCAAAGACCTTAAGAAATTTCAGACTTTTTACCATGCATAAAATATCTTTCATGAAGTGGCTTCCAAGTACTGATTATGTGCCAACTGCTCTTTATCCCTTCCACCCTTCACACTCAAAGAAAATACCCTGAACATTTCCTGAACTGCATATGCTATTTCCTCTACCTGAAGTACCCTTTCCTGGAATTTCTACACAGAAGAAAAATGTATTTATTCTGAAAACCTATTCTTAGGTAGCATTAATTCTCTCATAGTTTCTCTATCTCCCCTCACTTCAGTCTAGCTAAATGAGTCTCTCCCATATATTTTAAAATTCACTATCATTTTTATTAACAGTTTTAATGAGAACTAAAATCTTAAAAAAAATAAAATAATAATCTTCAATACCCCTTCCTTCCTCACAGGCAATTAGTCTAGTCAGTTATTTGTGATATAGCTGTAACCTGGATATGAACTAGGTTCCACCTGACCTTTGAGGATGAGATAAAATCAATTTATTTTTTTTTTTTAAGATTTTACTTATTTGAGGGAATGAGAGAGAGAGAGAGAGCACAATTGGGGGAGGAGCAGAGGCAGAGGCTGAGGGAGAAGCAGACTCCCCACTGATCAGGGAGCCTGATGTGGGGCTCGATCCCAGGACCCTGGGATCATGACCTGAGCTGAAGGCAGACGCTTAACTGACTGAGCCACCCAGGTGCCCCGAGATAAGATCAATTTAAATCTCTCCTCGTTCCATACCAGTTGAAAATCAAAAGCTCTGTCTGATAGTTTTATAAATTATTGAGGAATACAATAGTAATGTTCACAGGCTTTCACTGTCCATTTGATTAGTTTGCATATTTTACTGTCCTGCTTAGTCTTTATTTTGAACTATATCACTCTAGACAAAATTTTCCTGAAATTTTACAAAAACAGCACTCATTGATGAGTAGACTTTGTTAAATATCTGAAGACATCAAGGAAGAGTTGACATTTTAATAAAGCAAATATTTTCAGTTGAATATTAGATTTTCCTGGCCTTCCCATCAGGATATTTTTTCCATGGCCATTTCATTCCAGGGAGTATGGCAGGATTGTGCCATTTTACTGGCATTTGTTTTCCCCCTCTTGTTTTTGACTACCACTCATTTCTCTTCTTTCCTCTTTTACCCCTCTCTCAGGAGCATATTCCTCCCATTCTCTTGTATAGACAATAAGTATCTCTTTATATTCATTGCCTTTATACTCATATACTCAGTCACCTTTGTATCCCAAACAGCTTTCAAGACCTTCTCTTAACAAAGGGGGCTATCTTCTAAAAGGAATTCTAGTGCCAACCATTAAGAAAATATATTTTGCATCTTTACTACATAGAGATACATTAATTCATTCTGGGAAAACATTAATACATTTATTATTTAATATTTCTGAATGAGGAATAAACACTCTTTCTGATTTCTATACTTTTGGCACTATACTACATGCTATCTAAAAACTTTTGTTACATTTTGGATAAAAGTACTGTGTCAGGGGTCTATCAGATGACCTTCAGACTTGATAAATCACTAGGAGGAATCCTAAGACTCAGAAGATGATATACTCATGGTTATACTCATGGTTATGGTTTATTACTCTGAAAGGATACAGATAAAATCAGCAAAGGAAAAAGGCATAGGAGGCAAAGTTTGGGGAAAGCTAGCCACAAGCTTCCAAGTGTTGCCTCCTAGTAGTCACACCAGGATGCACTTAATTCTCCCAGCAATGATGCATGACAATACAGGTAAAACAGCACCAACCATGGAAACTCACCCTTCCTTGAATCCAGAATTTTTACTGGGGTTTAGTTAGCCACTTAAGCAGGTAGCACCTGCATGACTAGCTCAGCTACTCATACTCCAGACCCCCCAAAGCAAAAACAGGTGTTCACCATTAATCACTTTGTTAACATAAACTCTCTGGTCAAACTGTCACAGCATGTCCCAAAACCTCAAGCATATAAAAACACTTATCAGGCAGACATTTTAAAGGTTCAGAGCTCAGCTCCCATGGACTAGCCAAGACCCAATCCTGAAAACAGCCTTTTTTGGGGAATTTGCAGAATTTGAGCAACCCAGGCCTGCTGAGTTAACACTTTCCTACACAGGTACTATGGTGACTGAAGTATCTAATTTCAAGTCTCAAGTTTCTAAAATCCTGTTCATTCCATTTCATTCATTCAACCAGGCATTATGATAGGACAAGTATCTCAGACATGCATCAAAAGTCAGCCATATGGTATGTGTCAGTATCAACCAAAGTCCTCCAAATAAAACACCAAATCCAGAAACTTACTAACCACACATCTGTTCAAAGCTGGGGATAATCACACATTCTGTAGCTTTCCTGATGGGAATGCAGAACTAGACTTTCCTGAGCAAAGAGATTAGATAGGATCCCAGCTGATCCTATTGTGTATCTACAAGTCTTCCCCATCTAGCCCCATACATTGTTTTGTCCTTTGTATCCATCACAGTAAATGCTATCAGCATCAGTGAAAATACTGAAGCTTTAGAAGGTGGGGAAGAGTAAGGAGGTAAATCAACACTCTTTTCAGAGGCATTACCCTTTGTACTAGAACACTGAGAAATAAGGTCAGTACCCCCTTTATAGGCCACAGAATTTGCTAGGACTGTAACTTGGGAGTCTATATTCAATGCTCTTTGTACAAAGCAGATTAATAAAACTGAGCCCTAGAAATGTAGGGCAGAGACAAAAGCACGCAGCAAGTGCTTCCTGCTACCATTTTTACAGGGCTTCATTTGCTGGAATCTGTCCTTGCCCTGTCCCTTCCCTAGCTTCCCTCCCTCCTTCTTTCCCCTCACTCCCTCTCTTTCCTCCTCTTTGTTCCCTTCCACACTCTCTTTCTTTATCCTTTACTTTCATCTTAGCAAATATTTACTGAACTGCACTATGTTTCAACAACTGTACAATGCACTAAGACTCTAATAACAAATAAGACCAACATAGCCACTGTCATTATGAATCTTACTTTCTAGCAAGAATGAGCCTTCTAAAACACAGAGGCTTCAATGGACAGCTGCTCTTCACATCCAAACACCTGCTCTACCTTCAGGCTTATCTCTAGTCACTGACCATCACCTTCTTAGTACTTAGCACATCAAGTCAGACTAAGCAAGAGTACTGGCTTGCAGAGCCTCACACATGCAATTTCTTGCTCTGAGCTTTCCATGTTTTGCATTCTCTTTTTCAATACCCTTTACACCAAGACCCTTGCATTTGACCTAGTTTGTTCTATAAATCCTTCAGGTTTCCTCTTAGCACTGACTCAGGAAAGCCTTCTCTGTCTCCTAAGATCAATGCTAATTCTGAAATGCATCCATGTTGGTATGTGGAAGCCACAGGCATTGCAGCTATCATTTCAGACTCCATGCCTGAGCCACATAGGGAAACCTTTCCTCTGACACATCAGATACGCCCACAGGAAGCCATTCCTTTAAATGTTTCTAATTGTAGTATACACTTGAATGATTTCTACAGCAAACAAGTGCTCTCTCAGGAATTAGGAGAATGTAAAACAAACAAAGAACCAACACCTCATTTCTGTGACTCTAGAGGAAGGCACAGAAATTTCTCTTTTTATTAAGCCATTTCCCCCATTCTTCCTTCCCTCTATCCTCATTAGTCATATCTACCCCACAGACAAATGTTCTCAGAGTTTCACACAGTCTTCTTGTTGACCACTGTATTAGTTTCCTATGTTGCTGCAGTGACAAATTACCATAAGACTTGTGGCATAACACAATACAAATTTATTTTCTTACATTTATGGAGGTTAGGAGTCTGAAATGGGTCTCACTGGGTTAAAACCAAGGTGTTGGCAGTGCAGTGTTCCTTCTGAAGGCCTGAGAGAATTCATTTCTTTATCTTTTCCAGCTTCCAGAGGCCAGCTGAATTTCCTGGTTCATGGCCCCTTCTTCCATCTTCAAAGCCAGCTCTTCAAATCAGTCCATCTCTCTCTCTCTCAATTCTGCTTTCATTGACACATCACATTCCCTCTTGTTGAGGACTCATGTAATTACATTGAGCACACCTGTGTAATTCAGAATACTCTCCCTGTCTTGAGATTCATGACTGACCCACATCTGCCAAGTCACTTTTACTGTGTAAGATAACATATTCATATATTCTAGAGATTAGGACATTAACCTCTTTGGGGGACTATAGGTCTGTCTACCATAGCCATAAATGGTTTCCTCTGTAGCAACTGAAGACATTCTTTCTACCTCCTACCACACAGGGCTTTAAACTACTCTATTCTGCTCCCTTACTATATTGAGCAATGATGTGAACTAGTCTTGGCATGACCTTAGTGTGTTGGTTTTGGGTTTGTTTCTTGTCCCCCCGCCCCCCACCTCATTGGCCTTGCTACTAATGCACTGCTACCCCCACTAGGAGGTCTGACTCCAAGTTACCACATATATTGATCAAGCTGATGCAAGGCTGCCTTATTCTCTCAGTTTCTTGGAGTACTACTACAAATATTATAATACTTTTATCTTCCATTGTAACCTAGGGAGTTAGTCTTAGTTTTTAATCCTGCCCATTCCATGGACATGCTGTGTGACTTTTGGCAAATGAATTATCCTTCCCGTGTCTTAATTCTCCTCATCAGTAAAACAGAGATAATAATACCTACCTTGTAGATTTCTTGTAGAAATTGATTGAGGTAACACTTGGAATGCCCCTTGCAGGCTATATAGTAGAGACTAAATGAATTGTATATATTATTGCTATACTGATAAGCATGATACACACATGAAAGAAAACATGAGGCATTAGAGTGGGAAAGTGAGATGAGGCAAGGATATGTAAGGCCTTGAATGACCAGATAAAGAGGTAATGTAGTACCTAAAATCAAACTTTAAGGCTTTCCTCAGACAGCCCTCATCCCGACATCTTGGGAGCCCTATTCTTGAAGAGTCCTTTTCCTTTACCTCAGACTGTTTCTCAAGTCTCACTTTATACCAGCTTTTCATGAACAGTTGGAAGATCAGCAGCTGTCTCAAACAACTTCTGAAATCACAATTTACAGGCGTCTGCTTTCTCTTAACATAATCCAAAGGATGCCCTGATATTCTCCTTCTCAATACTGCCAGTTTGACCCAAAGAGGTTCTTAATTTTCTACACAACTAATAGCATCTAGCCCTAGAGTAGCCTCCTATTCTGAACAATGAGTCAAATTAAATGCACACTCAGGTGCTAGTACTTTTATTTATTTATTTACTTACATATTCAGTCAAATGTTAAACTAATTTTTAAAAAAAAGAATTCTACAAGGCTACTTTCCAATAACTATCCCTTCCTAATAAGAATCCCATTTCCAGAAGTTTAAAAGCTAGAACAATAAATCTAGGAATTTTCACAGGACATTGGTGTCTCATATTTGTGCCTCCTAGCTTTAAGCTCAAATACAATCAGTTTGCAAGTCAAAACAAGATTATAGCAACTGCCAACTCATCTTGGCATCTGAAAAATCAAGCTGTGTTCTGATGTTTGCTTCATAAATTAGGACCAACAATAAAGATTCTGGAATCAGGGCTTAAGTGGCAATTTTGTTGATGATGCATGACGCAGAACAGAATGCATTTTGTTCGGCCACATGGTGCTGTCTTTGCAATGCTGGCAGCAGTACGATGTTTTCTATGTAGGATGTTAGCTAAGGTTTGTAAAAGGCCACCAATTATTTACCTTCTGAGCCAAGGAGATGTTTTTCATAGCTATTTATATACTTTAATCCTAAATGGCCAGAATTCCAGGGGTTATCAAGGACAACAGGATCTTCAACAAGAATAATAATCCCAACTGCCTTCCAAATTACATAGATAACTTATATGGGACCAAACCAGATGCGATTACTCTGATAAGCTTTGGGGAAAGCAGTTAATTTACCATTATCAAATGACCAATGTGAGTCAGAGAGACACCCAGCAAATTGCTCAAGGTCACATAGGTAATTTCAGAACTGTAACTACGATTCATGGTTCTTGATCCATTCCTTCTTTTCCAGCTACTTAGCCTCTGACCACAAATGCAATTGTTTGTTTCTCATTTTTAAAGGTCTTAACTTGAGCCTGCATTTTTGCTCAATAACACCCCATTTTTCAACTTTCCACTTCTAGATGGTAATCATATCCATATCTTGATTTCTTCCTTCCATTGTTAAATCCTATAATCTGATTTCTATAATTTCTTACCCTTACTAAATTAAGCCTCTGAAGGCATCCAAATTGTTTCTTTTTGACAACTCAAGGAATATGTATCATCACTATAATTCAGAACTAGAAACCAGAAAAATGGGATTTACTGTGACTTTTTTCCACTCAAAACACATGCATGGTTCCCTAGAGATGATAATCTCTATTTACTATTACATTTAGTGACTCTTTCCTAAAAAAAAAAGAAGGAAGGAAGGAAGGAAGGAAGGAAGGAAGGAAAGAAAGAAAAAAGGAAAGAAGAAAGAAAAAAGGAAAGAAGAAAGAAAGAAAGAAAGAAGAAAGAAAGAAAGAAAGAAAGAAAGAAAGAAAGAAAGAAAGAAGGAAGGAAGGAAGGAAGGAAGGAAGGAAGGAAGGAAGGAAGGAAGGAAGAAAGAAAGAAAGAAAGAAAGAAAGAAAGAAAGAAAGAAAGAAAGCGAGCCAGTGGAAAGCCATAAACAAAATTTGAACTTAATTTAGGATTATAAATTGAAATTAGAAAAAACAAAAGATTTATATGGGCACCTCATCTTGGCTAACCTGGATACCATCACAACTAATACAAGTTTCCATTGATAGAGAGCAACCCCTAGCCCCACCCCAATTTGGCACCCCAAATCAAGAGGATTCAGCAACTAGCTGCTATCTTATTTACATCAAACTCCTTCTACTTCACCTGCCACTGGAATATACTCTTGTCCTGGACTTGCTTTCCCTACCCATCATGCTTTTGAGAACACTATCATCCATGAATTTGTTAAATGTTTTGAAAACAAAGCATTTATTGTCTTCACAATAGCATTTGTATCTAACCAAAGGACATCATTTCACATGAAAGTAGGGAGGCAATGGCTAATGCTCTTGAGATAACTGGAATTATTAGCAGCCTATCATGCAAAAACAAACAAACAAAAACAGCTAGCTTTACTGAATGTTGGAAAGACCTATTTAAAACTTTCCTACTATATGACATCAACCTGTGAATTGCTTTGTAACTTTGAAGTCACATGATTTGAACTAGTGACCCATAAATGATGCTGCTTCCTCCAAAGCCAAATTATATAGGTCTGAGAATCAATCACTTTTAAATTTTGTTTCCCATCCCAATAACTGAACTCTGCTAGCCTGTAGTTTTTAGTTTCCAAGAAAATGACATATCCAATTAGGTGCACAGTAATGCTTAGATTAAATTGCAGTTGAGATTGCCACATGGGCATTTCTAGCTTCTTAGACTACTGATGTAACCATTGGGAAATAGTTCCAGTATTAGCCAAACTGTTGACACTAAGTCTAAAGAGGTAATTGGCTTCTACTGTGTTTTGTGCTTGCAAGAAGTATGTATGGGTAGACCCCTGGAACTGGGAGACTTCCTGGGGAACTCTTTGTATCATCACACCCAATGGAGCAGGTTAATAGAAAATGATCTCAGTTTCATATTGGCAAGACTACCCAGGACTTAGACCCCAAAGGAATGAAGATCACGTCTCTTAAAGTAAAATCCCTGTCCAACTGCAATGTTGTCTGAAAGTTAAAGGAATATAGGATGTGTGGCAATGAAAAATACTAGTCCCTTCTCTCTTTTTTGTTTTAAGCACAAGAACAATTAAGGTAGTCATTACTAGTTTAATTTTCCTTTTCAATTATTATATATTGGGTGTGCTTACTGGTGTTGATAGCTACCATTTAGTTTATAGGTTGTGAAACAGTGAGGAATAATAGTCAGATGGCATTATGATAGATCTAAAGGAAGAATTAACATCACCTAGAGTTTATGGGTGATGAGGATGAAGGTCTTTAAAGGGACTTCATGACATCATAACCATTGAATGAAGTGGTTTTGTATGATTTTGAGCTTCTTACTGTGGGCAAGGTAAATACATTAAAGTTGTATGCTTGATTGCTGGATCATGTGAAGTGATAGCATCTGTAAAACTTTTAGGAAAAAGGATAGTTAGGAATAATTCTTAGCCACCTTAATTTGTACATATTCTATTTCAATTCTCTCTAGACAACCTACATGGACCAACCAAATCAAACATCTTTTAAAAGAAGGCATCAGAATGCTTATTTTTTGAGTATAGTGGGCAAAATGGAAAAAAAAATTGAAAAGGCACCAGTTGTACTTTTCTTAACCCCATATCTTTGGTCCCCAGACAGATTTTCTTGATTTCAGTATTATTGCTCAGAATGCAGCCTGCAACAAATTGATGGCAATGACAATGACCCCTCTAGAACTTGCTTGGATCCTATTACCAGTTGCTTATCTTGTTCTTAGGAAGGAAATGGAGCGGGACCAGTTTGGATCTTAAAGCCTCCTCTTAAGATGTGCCTTGCAGCAACCACACCTGGCCTAGACTCAGCCTTTTCTGAATGTGCCCTTTCCCCTTCCCTCAAGGACAAAGCTAACTTCTCATCTTCCTTATCTCTTTCTCCCAAGGTGGAAGGCACAGAGCCTGATGTGGGGATCAATCTCACAACCTTGAGATCATGACCTGAGCCAAAATTGAGAGTCAGATGCTTAACCGATTGAGCCACCCAGGTGCCCCATGCACTGTATATTTTAAACAAGAGCATTAGAATAGTCCATGCATCTCTTCTTTTTTTTTTTTTAAGATTTTTTTATTTATTCATGAGAGACAGAGAGAGAGAAGCAGAGGGAGAAGCAGGCTCCCAAGGAGCAGGGAGCCTGATGCGGGACTCGACCCCAGGACCCCGGGATCATGACCTGAGCCGAAGGCAGATGCTCAACCATCTGAGCCACCCAGGTGCCCCCATGCATCTCTTCTTTAAGGAGGTATAGGTGAGAAATACAAAAGCATCCCATGAATAGATCCCCATCAGACAGGGTAATAACTGCATTTACTATTCCTGCATCTGAACAAGTTTAGATAATCACAAACAAACTTTATGAAATGAAGGGTGTGAGAGGATGGAAGTCAAGGGATGAAGTATACTGAACAGGCCCCTTAAATTGACTGCCATGCCCAGCTTCCCTCTTCTAGCTGCAACTGTACCCAGGCTTCCTGCTCTGGGAGGTAGGTATGGCCTCTGTACATCAAAAGTAGCCATATGACCAAGGAGCAGATAATTCATAGGCTGAGTAGGAAAGTATTTCATGGCCTGTTCCCAAAGATGAGTTGAAGTACCTCATTATCCACTCATGAGAAACTGAACTGGAAGAATAAGAATTTACTAGTTGGGAGCAAAGAGAGAGATCAGCAGGCATTTGGAACACAGCTGAGTCCTATAATGTCTGAGCACTAGGACAAAGATTCTCAAACTTCTGCTGCTAATGACCCATGATATATATATACACAGAACAACCTCTGATTTAGATACAAAACATGAGTTTCTTAACCCTTAATATTCTGGATCTTGATTTTCCAGATTCTTATGTTCCTAATCTGTGTGTACCTTTATTTGAGAAATCTTGAATTTAATTAGTATATACTATGCACTAAGTAAGCCTAACTAAATTGATGTTTTTAAAAATTCAGTTCAGCTCAACACATAGTTATTAAGAACTTCCTAGGTTTCAAGCTTTGTCCTAGATACTGGAGACTGAAGATACAATGATGAATAGTTCAATGAAAGCTTCTGTTTCCAAGTTTCTCATTGTCCAGCATAGGAGAGAAAAAATTTCTGTATAGTATTATCTTCTATGTTCCAAGCACTGTGCTAGGCATGTACCATAGATTAATTTTTATCTTCACGTAACTTCCAGAAAATAGGTTTTATTTTCACTTGACACATTGGGAAAAGCAGTTCTGAGAGGTTAACTTGCCTAAGATCACAAAACCGGTAGCAAGCAGAGAGAAAGCATACATTTAGCTGTTCTCCATTCAAATTCAAGCCATCCACACTATTCCTTGCTGCCTCCCCCAAGAAACAACAGTTTTAATATATGATCTGTGTGCTAGATATTTTACACATGTAACCTCATTTTATCCTCTTGGAAATCTTACAAAGTTAGTATTACATTTCTATTCCTATTTTACAGCAAGAAACCCAAATAGTACTACAGAGGCTATAATATAGATGGCAAAGTGATATATTTGGTGGAGTTATGGCCAAAACTGAAGATTGCATCTATTTGAAGAGAACTGGGAAACTGGAGAGGCATGGGGGGATGGGCACCATGACTATCTAGTTTCACTTCTTAAAATGTTTCATCTGTATTTATTTGTACCTAATTTAATTGCAAATCCCTTTAAGTTATGCCCTGTATCTTAAACTTCTTAGGCATT
Source organism: Mirounga leonina (assembly GCF_011800145.1). NCBI lineage: Eukaryota > Metazoa > Chordata > Mammalia > Carnivora > Phocidae > Mirounga > Mirounga leonina. Next base: position 38,404,430 of record NW_023270447.1, read on the forward strand.
TATAATCTAAGCAAATAATCATTAAATTTAACTACAATTCACAATAGATAGAAGCCTTATCCTAGTAAGGATATTCTAGTATCCTTATCCAAGGTAGAAGTCTAGTAACTTAGTTTGGTACTTTGAGTTCTTATTGATTTTATTATAAATATAATTGCTTTAGGAGAGAGATGGCAATCCAGACATTTTGATACATATGTTTAGTATCTGTTTCTTGATTCATGAATCTCAAAGAGAGGAAGGAGTAAATGAAACTTGGATTTGAAAGCTAATGAACAACAAAAGAATTAAGGGACTCCCCAAGCAAGACTGCCTACAACCGATATCTGTTTATGTATTAATTCAACATGTGGCTCCTGAGTAATATCTATAAGCCAGACACCTCGATAAATGTCCTACTTCTCAAAAGGATGTAACAGCACTCTAGGCCCCCATGTATTTAATTACATCCCCCCTTCATCCTATAGTTGAAAGAAATTTATCTACCAAATTATACTTACTAAGTAAAATGTTTATATTTTCCATTATTATAAATTAATGCTACATATAATTCTCAAATTCTACTTCTGACATACACAGAGAGGTCAATTTAGTTGATATGATTTAAATCAAAGGCTAAGCAACTTGACATTTTAGTTAGCCTTGGCAGCACTTAAGTGGGAAATTTTGTGATTTTAAGTTTCTTAAAATATGGAAAATAGTTCATAGATTGCTTCTCCATAGCAATTTCAGGTTCCAAAGAACTGAGGGTAAGAAATTGAGAGCCAGACAGTACATAGTGTTTCATTCTCCTATCCCATTAGACTTGAAATCCTTCTATCTGGAAAGTTTAACTTGCCCTCCCTCTTCACTTGCTGGTGATGAGTTTCAGTTTATAATTCAGTTTCAGCATGGGTTCCTCTGAGAAAAATATCCTCACACCCCCTTCTCTCCCCAGATTCTGGGTAGATTTCATTTCTATAGGCTCCCGTTGTCAATAGTCAACAAAATGTTCATAGAACTTACTGTGCTGTGTAGCAACTGTTTTCTCATCTCTCTTTCATTAGACTGTGAGATCCTTAAGATTATGATGAATTCTTTTATCTGTTTCTTTACAGAAAATTGCTGGAAGCTGGTGAGCACTCAATAATTACCTATAAAGTAAATGAGAGGAGAGAGGATAAGTGACTTTCAAAGATCATGCAGTTAGTGACAGAGTTAGATGTGAATCTAAAGCTTTTTCCATGAACAGGTCAGATCTCACTGTAATGTATTTTTAAGACAAAATAGTAGATTCTCATTGGATATTCTTTCATTAGACAAGCTCTGGTAGGTACATCTCAAGGTCTCATGTTTCAAAACTATTGTTTATGTTCTTTTTAGTTAAAAAAAAACAAATTGAACAATATATACATTAGCAGTTTGATTGACAGGCAAAGTGATTTGAGCAGTAGTTGCCAACCTCATCTTAAATAAGGAATCCTTTTTTAATACAAGAAATTGTAAAAGACTACTACATGATAATATTTGTACTTCTGGTGTATATTGATCAGAAAACACACACACATATAGGACTCCTCGTACTCTTTGTAACAATTCCACTGTATTTAGAGAACTGTAACCCACAGGCTAGGAGTCACAAGTTTATTTGAAAGATCACCAAGTTGAAAGTAGAAAAATTTGGCTTCTTCTTCAACTCTGCTACACCCTATATGACCTTGGCCTGGGACTTGCCCTCTCCTGAGTCTCATATAACTCACCTACAAATGACGCATTGGACTAAAGGCTATGTCAGGCTTTGCACTACACAACTGCACAACCCCAGGAGTGACATTCACATTTATTACAATGCAAATGATGTCCCTTGGAGCTGTACAATGGAAGAGCACTGCTTAAGAAACTCCCAGTTCAAACAGGCTGACTCTAGATAGGCTCTATTCTAAATGGACAATGGGAGATTTCAATCATTGTTCTAAAAGTGTCAGCAATTCTCATTATCCTCCCATAGTCTTTCATAGCCAACTTGACAACTTGGAAATCATATCAGGAAGCCCTCTAGTTCTGATCTGACATTGATACCTTTTATATGAACCACTCTGACACTTTATTTATACTTCTGTATTCCTACTGCCTCCCATCTCATCTCTCCTCTTCCAAAACACTATTTATGAGCAAAATGACACAGAACAATTCTTTTGGAGTCCCCTGGGCACCTCCCTAAGGTTAATCAGGCATTCTTAAGAGGTTGTTAAAAGCTCTGATGCCTTCTTCCAAAGCCAAATATACATGTTTTCTCTGAAACACATCTGGCCCTTGTGTCAGTTCCAGAAGCAATGATCATGGAGATTAGAGGCAATAATGACACATTAGCTCATCTCCTCCATTCCTTTGGCACTGCTCTGGAGAAATAATGACACTGGACAGTAACTCCTGCCCTTCCACTCTTCCTTGGGGCTCTTACCATTAAACTCTTTGGAACATGTCTTTCATTTCCTTTAAAAATGATTCCTGAAATATAAGTCCTGAACTTGCATAAAAAGCACACTTAGAAGAAAGGAGTATGAAAAGGAGGGAAGAAGAAAAGACAGTAATGAGAAGAGAGAGCAAAGTAGGAAGGAAGGAAATGCAATGTTGCATGCATTTAAATCAAGTTTCACTTACATTATTTTATTGAATCCTTTCAACTATCTTGTAATCTGTATTGCTATTTTCCTTAAAAAATGTGATAATCAATGCTCAGAAAGTTTAAAACATGTGCATAAAGCTACACAGTCATATTTCAGGTGGTATCCATGCCTTGCTAAAATATAGCAAGGTCTAGTACATAAAAAGAAAGGAAGTGCCAAGTATTATAAAAATGTTCATAGATTTTTTTTTAATTTATGTATATTTATTTATTTGCATTGCTTTGACCAAACCCCATCATTTTACATATGATAAAAATGAGGCCAAAAAATTTTATACTGATATCCAAAATCATACAGTGACTAACTGGCGGGGCAAAACAAGTACTGTGGCCTTTTTAAGTACCAACAGTGTGATTTGTGATTTTGTGCATAGTGTGGAATAGTCTTTAGGGTAAGAATGTCTTGGACCCAAATTCTAGTTCCTGTATTCACCAGCTGTTTAATTGTGAGCAGGTTTCTTGGCTTCTCTCCATGGGTTCTTGTTAACTAGAAACAATAAGAAAACTCACCATAATACATACTGAATTTGGAGTGGTTTATGAAGGCCAGAAATATTCTGTTCACAAGGTCTGGCCACATAGAATGTGTTTTAGCTGGAACTTTTTGGCTGCCAGAAACAGAAACTGACATATTTATGGGTTGTAAAGATGTCATGGATATTCTCATGAGTACTAGAGGGCAGAAGACAAAACATAACTGCCTCATAAACACTGGGACTAGAGATGCAGTTACCAAGTCTCTTCTCTCCATCTTTCAGAAGACTCCCCTCAGCTGCTCTCTTTGCAAACCCTCTATTTTCACTCTCTGTTAAATAGATTCCATTTCCAGGGGGAGGAGCAAGATGGCAGAGGAGTAGGAGACCTAAATTTCGTCTGGTCCCAGGAATTCAGCTAGATAGGGATCAAACCATTCTGAACACCTATGAAATCAACAGGATATCCAAGAAAAGATAGCAGCAACTCTCTGAAAAGAAAAGCGAACCACTTTCTGGAAGGTAGGACATGCAGAGGAGTGAATCCGAGCTGATATTCTGGAAGATAGACCGCAGGGGGAGGGAGGAGGCTATCGGCAAGTGACAGAGCCGCAGAGCACAAAATCGGAACTTTTAGAAGTCTGCTCCACTGAGGGACATCACTCCAGTGGCTAAGCCAGGGGTGGAACCCTCACTGGGACACTGTGGTCTCAGGACCATCGGGGCTCACAGGAAGACTGGGGGTGCCTGAGTGAGGCAGAGCTCCCAGGTATCGGAGTGGGGAAGCTGGCGCAGAGACAGAGCCAAGGAGTGGGCTCTCAGCTCAGGGTTGCATTAAACCATGATCCGCAGTGCAGTCGGGCCACTGTTCTTCCAGCAGGAACTGAACAAGTGGCAGATCTGGGGAGACTCCCCTTCCTCCCCCCGGGAGAAGCAGTGTGGGAGCTCACCGCAGGAATCTGCTGGGTTTGGAGACTCCAGACAGGGTCATGTGCCAGAGATAGAAATGTGCGGTCACAGGCCAGGTGAGCACGGAGTGCACCAGAGACCAGGGAGACAGGAGTGATTGACTGCTTTTCTCTGGGGGCTCACTGAGGAGTGGGGCCCTGAGTTCTCGGCTCCTCCAGGGTGGAGATTGGGAGGCTGCCATTTTCACTCTTGTCCTCCAAAGCTGTATGGAAAGCTTTCAGGGAATAAAAGCTACTGAGAGCAACCCTGGGCCGATTACTTAGCCCGGCCCGGCAAGGGCAGGGCAATTCTACCTCCGGCAAAGACATTTGGGAACCATGACAACAGGACCCACCCCCAGAAGATCAGCAAGAACAGCCAGCCAAGACCCAGTTTACCGATCAATGAGAACAGCAGAATTCCAGTGCTAGGGGTATACAGCACAGAGAATTCATGGCTTTATTTCCCATGATTTATTAGTCTTTCAAAGTTAATTTTTTGAATTTTCTTTTTCTTTTTCATTTTTCTTTTTTCCTTTTTCAACCATCATCTTATCAATCCCTTTTTAAAAAATCTTTTTTATTTTTCATTTTTAGAGTCATATTCTATCCCTTCATAGTAGTTAACCTTACTTTGGTATGTATATAAGTTGCTCTCTCTTTAAAATTTTGGGATACAGTTTCTTCTAACAGACCAAAATATACCCTAAATCTCTAGAGTATGGCTTTGTTCTAGTCTCCTGCCTGATCACATTCACTCCCTTTTTTTTTTAATTTCTCTTCTTTCTTTTTTCAACCAATTTCTTATCTTATCAATTCCTTTTATAAATTCTTTTATAATTTTCATCTTTACAATAATATTCCATCTATTCATTCATTGTATTTACCCTTATCTTTGTACAAATATAAGCTTTTCTTTCTTTAAAATTTTGGGAGGCAGTTTCTTCTAACAGACCAAAATATGCCCAAAATCTAGTGTGTGGCACTGATCTATTCACCAATCTGATCATATTTGATCATATTCTTTTTTTTTTTTTCATTTTCTTTTTTTTTTCTTTTTTCTTTCTTTCCCTTTCTTTTCCCCTGGTTTCAGGTCTCTTCATTTGTTTAGTTTGTTTCTGGGGTCACTGTTACCCTGTTAGCATTTTGTTCTCTCATTTATCTATTCTCCTCTGGACAAAATGACAAGACAGAAAAAAATCACCTCAAAAAAAAGAACAAGAGGCAGTACCAAGTGCCAGGGACCTAATCAATATGGACATTAGTAAGATGTCGGAAGTAGAGTTCAGAATGACGATTATAAAGACACTAGCTGGGCTTAAAAAAAGCATGGAAGATAGTAGAGAACCCTTTCTGGAGAAATAAAAGAACTACAATCTAACGAAGTCAAAACCAAAAAGGCTATTAATAAGGTGCAGTCAAAAATGGAGGACCTAACTGCTAAGATAAATGAGGCAGAAGAGGGAATCAGTGATATAGAAGACCAAATGATGGAGAATAAAGAAGCTGAGAAAAAGAGATAAACAACAACTGGATCATGAGGGCAGAATTCGAGAGATTAGTGATACCATAAGATGAAACAATATTAGAAAAATTGGGATCACAGAAGAAGAAGAAAGAGAGAGGAGCAGAAGGTATATTGGAACAAATTATAGCAGAGAACTTCCCTAATTTGGGGAAGGACACAGGCATCAAAATCCAGGAGGCACAGAGAACCCCTCTCAAAATCAAGAAAAATAGGTCAACACCCCAACATCTAATAGTAAAACTTACAAGTCTCAGAGACAAAGAGAAAATGCTGAAAGCAGCTCAGGACAACAGGTCTGTAACCTACAATGGTAGAAACATTAGATTGGTAACAGACCTATCCACAGAGACCTGGCAGGCCAGAAAGGACTGGCAGGATATATTCAGAGCACTAAATGAGAAAAAATAAGCAGCCAAGAATATTATATCCAGCTAGGCTGTCACTAAAAATAGAAGGAGAGATAAAAAGCTTCCAGGACAAACAAAAACTAAAGGAATTTCCAGTACAAAACCAGCCCTACAAGAAATATTGAAAGGGGTCCTCTAAGCAGAGAGAGAGGCTAAAAGTAACATAGACCAGAAAGGAACACAGCCAATATACAGTAACAGTCACCTTCCAGGCAATACAATGACACTAAATTCATATCTTTCAATAGTTACCCTGAATGTAAATGGGCTAAATGCCCCAATCAAAAGACACATGGTATCAGATTGGATAAAAAATCAAGACCCATCGATATGCTGTCTGCAAGAGACTCATTTTAGACCCAAAGACACCTCCCCTGATGGAAAGTGAGGGAGTGGAAAACTATTTACCATGCTAATGGACACCAAAAGAAAGCTGGGGTGGCAATCCTTATATCAGATTAGATTTTAAACCAAAGACTATAATAAGAGATGAGGAAGGACACTGTATCCTACTTAAAGGGTCCATCCAACAAGAAGATCTAACAATTGTACATATCTATGCCCCTAACATGCGAGCAGCCAATTATATAAGCCAATTAATAACAAAAGCAAAGAAACACATTGACAACAATACAATAATAGTAGGGGACTTTAACACCCCCCTCACTGAAATGGACAGATCATCTAAGCAAAAGATCAACAAGGAAATAAAGACTTTCTTTTTTTTTTTTTTAAGATTTTTTTTTTATTTATTTATTAGAGAGAGAATGAGAGAGAGCAAGCACATGAGAGGGGGGAGGGTCAGAGGGAGAAGCAGACTCCCCGCCAAGCAGGGAGCCCAATGCGGGACTCAATCCTGGGACTCCAGGATCATGACCTGAGCCGAAGGCAGTCGCTTAACCAACTGAGCCACCCAGGCGCCCCGGAAATAAAGACTTTAAATGACACACTGGGGCGCCTGGGTGGCTCAGTTGGTTAAGCGACTGCCTTCGGCTCAGGTCATGATCCTGGAGTCCCGGGATCGAGTCCCGCATCGGGCTCCCTGCTCGGCAGGGGGTCTGCTTCTCCCTTTGACCCTCTTCCCTCTCGTGCTCTCTGTCTCTCATTCTCTCTCTCTCAAATAAATAAATAAAATCTTTAAAAAAAATAAAAAAAAATAAAAGATAAATGACACACTGGACCAAATGGACTTCACAGATATATTCAGAACATTCCATCACAAAGCAACAGAACACACATTCTTCTGAGTGCCCATGGAACATTCTCTGGAATAGAACACATCCTAGGTCACAAATCAGGTCTCAAACAGTACCAAAAGATTGGGATCATTCCCTGCATATTTTCAGACCACAACGCTTTGAAAGTAGAACTCAGTCACAAGAGGAAAGCCGGAAAGAACTCAAATACATGGAGGCTAAAGAGCATCCTACTAAAAAATGAATGGGTCAACCAGGAAATTACAGAAGAATTTTAAAAAGTCATGGAAACAAATGAAAATGAAAATATAGCTGTTCAAAATCTTTGGGATGCAGCAAAGGCAGTCCTAAGAGGAAAGTATATAGCAATACAAGCCTTTCTCAAGAAACAAGAAAGGTCCCAAAAACACAACCTAACCCTACACCTAAAGGAGCTGGAGAGAGAACAGCAAATAAACCCTAAACCCAGCAGAAGGCAAATAATAAAGATTGAGCAGAAATCAATGAAACAGAGACCAAAAGAACAGTAGAACAGATCAACGAAATTAGGAGCTGGTTCTTTGAAAGAATTAATGAGATTGATAAACTCCTGGCCAGATTTATCAAAAAGAAAAGAGAAATGACCCAAATCAACAAAATCATGAATGAAAGAGGAGAGATCACAACCAACACCAAAGAAATACAATTATAAGAACATACTATGAGCAACTCTATGCCAGCAAATTAGATAATCTTGAAGAAATGGATGCATTCCTAGAGATGTATCAACTACCAAAACTGAACCAGGAAGAAACAGAAAACCTGAACAGACCTATAACCACTAAGGAAATTGAAGCAGTCATCAAAAATCTCCCAAAAAACAAAAGCCCAGGGCCAGATGGCTTCCCAGGGGAATTCTACCAAACATTTCAAGAAGAATTAATACCTATTCTTCTGAAACTGTTCCAAAAAATAGAAATGGAAAGAAAACTTCCAAACGCATTTTATGAGGTCACCATTACCTTGATCCCAAAACCAGACAAAAACCCCATCAAAAAGGAGAATTACAGACCAATATCCCTGATGAACATGGATGCAAAAATTCTCACCAAAATATTAGCCATAGGATCCAACAGTACATTAAAAGGATTATTCACCATGACCAAGTGGGATTTATTCCTGGGCTGCAAGGATGGTTCAACATCTGCAAATCAATCAATGTGATACAATACATTAATAAAAGAAAGAACAAGAACCATATGATCCTCTCAATAGATGCAGAAAAAGCATTTGACAAAGTACAGCATCCTTTCTTGATTGAAACTCTTCAGAGTATAAGGATAGAGGGTACATACCTCAATATCATAAAAGCCATCTATGAAAAACCCACGGCAAATACCATTCTCAAAGAGGAAAAACTGAGAGCTTTCCCCCTAAGGTCAGGCACATGGCAGGGATGTCCACTATTACCAGTGCTATTCAACATAGTACTAGTCCTAGCCACAGCAATTGGACAACAAAAAGAAATAAAAGGCATCTGAATCAGCAAAGAAGAAGTCAAACTCTCACTCTTTGCAGATGATATGATACTTTATGTGGAAAACCCAAAAGACTCCACCCCAAAACTGCTAGAACTCATACAGGAATTCAGTAAAGTGGCAGGATATAAAATCAATGCACAGAAATCAGTGGCATTCCTATACACCAACAACAAGACAGAAGAAAGAGAAATTAAGGAGTCGATCCCATTTACAATTGCACCCAAAACCATAAGATACCTAGGAATAAATCTAACCAAAGAGGCAAAGAATCTGTACTCAGAAAACTATAAAATACTCATGAAAGAAATTGAGGAAGACAAAAAGAAATGGAAAAATGTTCCATGCTCATGGATTGGAAGAACAAATATTGTGAAGATGTCAATGCTACCTAGAGCAATCTACACATTCAAGGAAATCCCTATCAAAATACCATCCACTTTTTTCAAAGAAATGGAACAAATAATTCTAAAATTTGTATGGAACCAGAAAAGACCCTGCATAGCCAGAGGAATGTTGAAAAAGAAAAGCAAAGCTGGTGGCATCACAATTCCGGACTTCAAGCTCTATTACAAAGCTATCATCATCAAGACAGTATGGTGCTGGCACAAAAACAGACACATAGATCAATGGGACAGAAGAGAGAGCCCAGAAATGGACCCTCAACTCTATGGCCAACTAATCTTCGACAAAGCAGGAAAGAATGTCCAATGGAAAGAAGACAGTCTCTTCAACAAATGGTGTTGGGAAAATTGGACAGCCACATGCAGAAGAATGAAACTGGACCACTTCCTTACACCACACACAAAAATAGACTCCAAATGGGTGAAAGACCTAAATGTGAGACAGGAATCCATCCAAATCCTTGAGGAAAACACAGGCAGCAACCTCTTTGACCTCAGCTGCAGCAATTTCTTCCTAGAAATATCGCCAAAGGCAAGGGAAGCAAGGGCAAAAATGAACTACTGGGACTTCATCAAGATAAAAAGCTTTTGCAAAGCAAAGGAAACAGTCAACAAAACCAAAAGACAACTGACAGAATGGGAGAAGATATTTGCAAATGACATATCAGAGAAAGGGCTAGTATCCAAAATCTATAAAGAACTTATCAAACTCAACACCCAAAGAACAAAGAATCCAATCAAGAAATGGGCAGAAGACATGAACAGACATTTTTCCAAAGAAGACATCCAAATGGCCAACAGACACATGAAAAAGTGCTCCACATCACTCGGCATCAGGGAAATCCAAATCAAAACCTCAATGAGATACCACCTCACACCAGTCAGAATGTGATTAACAAGTCAGGAAATGACAGATGTTGGCGGGGATGTGGAGTAAGGGGAACCCTCCTACACTCTTGGTGGGAATGCAAGCTGGTGCAGCCACTCTGGAAAACAGTATGGAGGTTCCTCAAAAAGTTGAAAAAAGAGCTACCCTGTGACCCTACGACCCAGTAATTGCACTACTGGGTATTTACCCCAAAGATACAAATGTAGGGATCCGAAGGGGTACATGCACCCTGATCTTTATAGCAGCAATGTCCACAATAGCCAAACTATGGAAAGAGCCAAGATGTCCATTGACAGATGAATAGATAAAGATGTGGTACATATATACAATGGAATATTATGCAGCCATCAAAAGGAATGAAATCTTGCCATTTGTAATGATGTGGATGGAACTGGAGGGCATTACGCTGAGCAAAATAAGTCAATCAGAGAAAGACATGTATCATATGATCTCACTGATATGAGGAATTCTTAATCGCAGGAAACAAAGTGAGGGCTGCTGGAGTGGTGGGGGGTGGGAGTGATGGGGTGGCTGGGTGATAGACATTGGGGAAGGTATGTGCTATGGTGAGTGCTGTGAATTGTGTAAGACTGTTGAATCACAGACCTGTACCTCTGAAACAAATCATACATTATATGTTAAAAAAAAAAGAAGAAGAAGAAGGAGATAATAGGAAGGGAAAAATGAAAAGGGGAATTTGGAGGGGGAGAGAAACCATGAGAGACCATGGACTCTGAGAAAGAAACTAAGGGTTTTAGAGGGGAGGGGGGTGGGAGGATGGGTTACCCTGGTGATTGGTATTAAAGAGGGCACGTATTGAATGGAGCACTGGGTGTTATACACAAACAGTGAATCATGGAACACTACATCAAAATCTAATGATGTGTTGCATGGTGATTAACATAAGAATAAAAAATTTTTAAAAAACTAATGATGTAATGTATGGTGATTAACATAAGAAAAAAAATAGATTCCATTTCTACATTTTATACATGTTCCATTCTGACCACCCCTAGTTGCTTTATCACAGGTTTTAGTTGCAGTGTTAACCATTTCTTTGATAGAGTTCACAAGATAGATAATCTGACTGGATCCTACCCAATCAATCAATTGGTGGCCTTAAATCACAATTTCATCCCACATCCAACTAAAAGTGGCCAATTAGAAAGAGATGAAGGCCAGTATGCATGATGGAGTAAAGCTCAGGTTCTATGGTCAGACTAACCTGAGTTTGAATCTAGATTGCTCTACTTATTTGTTTATTCATTATGTGACCTTGATTAAACAGCTTAACCTCTAAGAGACTACTTCACCCTTAAAATAAGAATACTACTACTATTTTCTTCTGAAGGTTGTTAAAGAAATAAAAGAGATCTATGTAAATCACAGAGCACTTCAGTGTTGAAAACTGTCACTAGTAAAAGTTGTACTTCCAAGAGAGAAATTTTCCCCCTTTACCTTTCTTTCTTCACCTATCTAATTCCTATCCATCTTTTAGTTCTCAGCTTGGCTCTCCTCTGGAATGTATGATCTAGTACGCTTTAGCTTAGTTTAAGTGCTCCTCTCTTCCACTCAGATTCCCTAACTTTATCAAATGCATACCTCACTGTACTAAAATAACCTGGTTAATTGCATTTTATTTTTTCAGCTTTATTAAGGTATAAATGACAAAATTGTAAGCTATCTGAAGTGACAACGTAGTGGTCTGATATACATATGCATTGTAAAAGGATTCTCTCCATTGAGTTAACTAATACATCCATACCTCACATACTTACTTTTTTTTTTTTTTTGGTAAGAACAGTTAAGTTCTACTCTCTTATCAAAGTTAAATTATACAATAAATTATATTATTATTATACAATAAATACACAACTAGTATACAAGATACGCTAGGGCAAGGAATATGCTCTAGTCACCATTATATCACCAGATAGGACAATGTTGCATGCAATAGTACCCAGTATATACTTAATAGATTAATTAATTAATGAGCAAACATCATGAAATAACACTTCATGTCAGAAAAGAGGTACATTGGATGATACAATTTTGTAAGGAAGACAAAAGCAAGCTCCATCTAAATATAATGAATGAATACATTCTGGTTGAACTTAAGAGCACTCTTTTCTATTCAGGAGTGTTTCTGATTAACTGTGACTCTCGTAGAAGTGCCCAAGCACAGAAGCAACAGCTAATTGATTCTAAAACCTCATCTAGGAGATGACCAAATTATTTACTTCTGCCATGCCCTCCTTTCCAAGAGTAGCCAAGGTTCCCACTGAGGAAGAGAACTCAAAGAGTTTATACTCATCTTTGTCAGCAACCTCCAAACCCACCCTTTCCTTCAAAGTTCAAGAATGTCATTGTCAATGCTTCTTTCCTCATGCAGACCAGCTGCTTGCCTATCATTGCTTCTATGTTTGTTAGGTTTAGAGTTCATCAAGCCTCCACTGTGAGCCCTATGTTGAGCACTCAAGATATCAGGAAAAGCAATAGACTTACTTCCCTGCGAGAATGCCTCCATTTTTAAAACCCTCTCGGTGAAGACCAGGGAAAGAGGCCATGACTTTGGAGTGGTATTTGTCTTTTAAATATTCAATAACATATCCGTTCAGTTGAGAGGGCTGAATGTGAGAGATTTTCTGGAGATTAATAAGTAGAATGCACTATTGGCTTCTACTCAAATTTACTATAGTTTTCCCCAACTACCTTCCTTCAGGTTGGAATAACTGTGGCAAAATGAAGGGACAGAGTATTGACCAAAGATAATGAACAATTTATGTATTTCCTAATCAGCCATGCAGTAGAGATATGACCTGCCATGGACATGACTCATAAGGCAGCTTTATTAAATGCATCTCCCCCACCAATGTTGATTGTGGAGCAACCGTGTCTCTATTACTAGGATTAGTGGTAAGCAATAGCTCTACCACAAGGTTTAACATTCTTAAACATGTGCAGAACTCAATGTGAATTGCTCTAACCTGTCTTTTTATCTTTTCTCAAAAGGATTTAATAGACTGGCTTTGTAATTACCTAAACAGTGGATTAAAATACATGAAAAGCCCTGTGCAGTCTTTTCTTCAACAAACATTTATCATTGGTGTTTTAGAAATCTTGTCTCTGCAGAATCCAGGCCACATTATAGACATTACCTAATTCAACCTGCCATCACTCAGAGAGATATCAGGTAAACGTCATTCCTTTCTGTTTTACCTCTTGGGAAACTAAATATAAAACCTTTTTGGAATATAACAAAAACAAAATCAGAGAAACCCTGGAACCCTACCCAGAGAGTTCAACCAGAATACCTCAAGTAAAATTCCTACCAGTATTCTAACTATTGCAACATTACAACACAGAGACCACACTATCCTCATAACAACATATCATCAATGCAACACCTTTATTTAGTAAATAGGAAAGTCTTTTGAAGTTCCGCTAAGTAGGATGAGAATTAGCTCTCAGGCTAAGGTGGTGCTTTAAGGGACAGAAATGCAGCAATTGTGTAATTCACTATTTTCCAGAATGTGTTCTGCAAAAAAAAAAAAAAAAAAAAAAGGTCCAAATGATGTTCCATGAGAAAGATCAAATAAATATAGAAATCACCACATGTATATTTATTATCTCCTTTTAAAAATTTACACTAGCATACAAAGGACTTTGAGAAATCTTAAGCAATAGAAAAAGATACAAAAAAGATAATTTAATCTTTTTGGGTTCTTTGATTATAAGTCATAGATAGGGATCCTGGTTCACTTAACTGAACGAATTTGTTATAAAGATACTGTATAGAGGCTCATGAATTCCAGCAGGGAATAAAGGAGTCCTCTGGAAGGACAGGGGCCATCAAGGAGCATTTGGACACCTTCACAGTAATTCATGGACTTTCTTTAGGCCTCATCTATCAGATACCTTGGCTCTAGCTTTCTTCTCCTTTCCATTCTTGTGTTTATAATTACTTCACTTAACATAGTACTAGAAGTTCTAGCCTCAGCACTCAGACAAGAAGAAAGAAAAGGCACCCGAATCAGCAAAGAAGTCAAACTCTCACTCTTTGCAGATGATATGATACTTTATGTGGAAAACCCAAAAGACTCCACCCCAAAATTGCTAGAGCACATACAGGAATTCAGTAAAGTGGAAGGATATAAAATCAATGCACAGAAATCAGTTGCATTTCTATACACCAACAATAAGACAGAAGAAAGAGAAATTAAGGAGTTGACCCCATTTACAACTGCATCCAAAACCATAAGATACCTAGGAATAAACCTAACCAAAGAGGCAAAGAATCTGTACTCAGAAAACTATAGAATACACATGAAAGAAACTGAGGAAGACGGGGCGCCTGGGTGGCTCAGATGGTTAAGCGTCTGCCTTTGGCTCAGGTCATGATCTCAGGGTCCTGGGATCGAGCCCCGCATCGGGCTCCCTGCTCCTTGGGAGCCTGCTTCTCCCTCTGCCTCTCTCTCTCTCTCTGTCTGTCATGAATAAATAAATTTAAAAAAAAAAATCTTTAAAGAAACTGAGGAAGACACAAAGAAATGGAAAAATGTTCCGTGCTCATGGATTGGAGGAACAAATATTGTTAAAATGTCAATGCTACCTAACTGAACATAATAATAAAAAAATAAAAGTAAAAAAATAATAATAAAATAAAATAAATGTCTATGCTATCTAGAGCAATCTACACATTCAAGGAAATCCCTATCAAAATACCATCAATTTTTTTTCACAGAACTGGAACAAATAGTCCTAAATTTGTATGGAACCAGAAAAGACCCTGAAGAGCCAAAGGGATGTTGAAAAAGAAAACCAAAATTGGTGGCATCATAGTTCCAGACATCAAGCTCTATTACAAAGCTGTAATCATCAAGACAGTATGGTATTGGCACAAAAACAGACACATAGATCAATGGAACAGAAGAGAGAGCCCAGAAATGAACCCTCAACTCTATGGCCAACTAATCTTCGACAAAGCAGGAAAGAATGTCCAACGGAAAAAAGACAGTCTCTTCAACAAATGGTGTTGGGAAAATTGGACAGCCACATGCAGAAGAATGAAACTGGACCACTTCCTTACACCACACACAAAAATAGACTCCAAATGGGTGAAAGACCTAAATGTGAGACAGGAATCCATCCAAATCCTAAAGGAGAACACAGGCAGCAACCTCTTCAACCCTGGCCGCAGCAACTTCTTGCTAGACACATCTCCAAAGGCAAGGGAAACAAAGGCAAAAATGAACTATTGGGACTTCATCAGGATAAAAAGCTTTTGCACAGCAAAGGAAACAGTCAACAAAACCAAAAGACAACCAACAGAATGGGAGAAGATATTTGCAAATGACATATCAGATAAAGGGCTAGTATCCAAAATCTATAAAGAACTTATCAAACTCTACATCCAAAAAACCAAAAATCCAGACAAAAATTGGGCAGAAGACATGAACAGACATTTCTCCAAAGAAGACATACCAATGGCTTTTAGACACATGAAAAAATGCTCAACATAACTCGGCATCAGGGAAATACAAATCAAAACCACAAAGAGATACCATCTCATACCAGTCAGAATGGCTAAAATTAACAACTCAGGAAATGACAGATGTTGGCGAGGATGCAGAGAAAGGGGAACCCTCCTACACTGTTGGTGGGAATGCAAGCTGGTGCAGCCACTCTGGAAAACAGTATGGAGGTTCCTCAAAAAGTTGAAAATAGAGCTACCCTATGACCCAGCAATTGCACTACTGGGTATTTACCCCAAAGATACAAATGTAGTGATCCAAAGGGGCACCTGCATCCCAGTATTTATAGCAGCAGTGTTCACAGTAGCCAAACTATGGAAAGAGCCCAGATGTCCATCGACAGAGGAATGGATAATGAAGATGTGGTATATATATATACAATGGAATATTATGCAACCTTCAAGAAATGAAATCTTGCCATTTGCAATGACGCGGATAGAACTAGAGGGTATTATGCTAAGCAAAATAAGTCAATCAGAGAAAGACAATGATCATATGATCTCACTGATATGCAAAATTTAAGAAACAAGGCAGAGGATCATAGGGGAAGAGACTAAAAAATGAAACAAGATGAAACCAGAGAGGGAGAAAAACCATAAGAGACTCTTAATTATAGGAAACAAACTGAGGGTTGCTGGAGGGGAGGGAGGTCGGGGGATGGGGTGGCTGAATGATGGACACTGGGAAGGGTATATGTTGTGGTGAGTGCTGGGTGTTGTGTAAGACTGATGAATCACAGACCTGTACCCCTGAAACAAATAATATAGTATATGTTAATTTTTAAAAAGCAAAAAAATTAAAAAATTAAAGGGACCTAAAAAAAAAATATTTACTTTACTTGAACAGAGTCTGACTAGCTTAAGGTGGGACTCAAAGACAAAAACTTTGCCTAACAGTTTGCACTAAGTTACAGTTTAACCTTGAGCAAATCACCAAATGAAGTAATTACTATGCATGATGGACAAAATTACTTCAGTAATTGTTTGTAACTCTGAAATTATAATCTAAATAGAATTTTAGGCCTTTTACATCTCATAGTGGTCTTAAGAAACCTCCTGAACATTGTTTGTTTTTTTTTCCCCAAAGCACTTCTAAACTGTGCTGCACTGTGAGGCTCGACAGAGGTTAGTTTTATTTTCCTCTGTAATGTTTTATTTTGTTTTGTTTTGCTTTTTTGTGAAATCTGAAACATGGTCAAAATAAAGCAAAGAAGGACTTGACCTCTAAAATGGAAACTTCACTGCAAAATTCCTCTTACTCTAAAAGCCAATAATAAAAAGTAGATGGAAAAATGAAAATGGAATCTTATTTTACATTTGGATTCCAACTCCCAAAACTATATACTTCCATCATCTGGCCATACTCCAACATTTGTTTGCTGTCATGCACAGCGAAAAGGATTAGTTGCTCTTTGGGCCAAGTTAGGCTTAATCATTCCTGTAAAGGTTTAATGAAATAAGTACAGCAGGCAGAAAGCAGTAAGAACTCTCTCCACCCTCTCTTTCCTCTTCTTCCCAAAGAAAAGGAATATTAGTCAGATTCAAAGTCACCAGTTGGGAGGCATTTATGAATGATAGGTCACTGTACATTATATGAAAATGAGAGTGGCTGTTTTCTTCTCTGCTTTCATCCATACAACCATTACAACAAAATGACCCATGACACTTTTTTTCACTTGAAAAGAACTTAGCCATGCTTCTGATGTTCTCCTCCTTTTTTTTTAATTTCTTAAAATCTTTATTATAAATGCTGTATTCATAGAAAATCAAGACCTCTGAAGGAACTCGAACTGGATATAAAGTACGTCCAGCCAAGCTGGCTGTCATGCTTAGCGTGGGAACAGTTACACTGATGCTTTCTTCCCCTTATAGGTGGCCATCATTTTCTTGATTCCAGCAATAGCTTTGCCTGGATTCAACCACATAGGGCAGGTCCTCATGCAGTTCATGATGGTGGGGCAGCGGTACAGGAAGAATGGGTCCTGCAGCTTGGCAAGGCCCTCCTCTGTGTGAAGTCATCTCTCAAGTCGATCATCCAGCAGTAGGCCTGCATAAGAACCGCAGGCCCCACAGAAAGGGTTGCAAGCCTTTTCTGGCTGTCATCTGTGTTCTTATCTTTTTCTTCATTCCACATAGCCAGAGACAAAATATATATATATATATACCATGGCCTTTCCCCCTTAGGACAGGACCAGAGTAAGGTAAGAACCTAATATTAGATGGTAGAGATAGTAAACCCCAGGACAGTTTACCAACTCTAAGCAGAGCTTGAGATTTCAACTTTGAAGATTGAGCCCAATCTACTAAAGTGAAGTATGAGTTTATTTCCTTTGCTATGGTTCTTGTTTTTATATTCATTTCTTCAATAATAATTATTAATAGAGAGTTTTAATGTGGGATACATGATACCATCATATATGGAAACCAGACTCTTGACTTTGGAGAGTTTACAGTTCTGTGGAAAAATCAACCACAGGTAGAAAGTTAATACCTGAAAAATAACCAAGTCTGTTTTTTGTTTTTTGTTTTCTTCAAACTCATCCTTGTTGCCCTGGGAAAGTGTAAATCAGCTTAGAAAAAAGAAATTAATTGAGTTTCTGAATGGATTTTTTAAAAGCTCATTGCAGGGACAATTGCCCTGAAAGATAATGAGAAGAGGTTCAAAATAAAATCTTGACTCTGCATATCAAAAAGAGGCAAAATCTTAAGGAGGTGGATGCAAAGTTCATCTATAACTTCATATTAGAAAGGCAATCAAGGAAGAGCCAGTTTCCATCGGGGTAGGAGCTTCACAACTGGGAGAGAAAGAACAAGAGTCAGCCTCTGGTTGTTGTGCATTGCTGAGAAAGGACCCTTAGCTCTGCCTCCTCCTGAGCCAAAACTATAGATAAGTTAGGCTAGAGCAGAGCCTTGCTGCCCCTGTTGCCTTCTGGGAAGAAGTCAAGGCTCCTAGGAAAGCCAAATTCTACCATGGTACCACAGCTCTGTTCTGGCTGTGGTTGAGTGAGGTGTCCTAGATAGATGAGCCTGAAGGAAGCCTCACAGAGTGCAGCAGACCACAGCAGGGTATAGGAAACTAACCAAGTTAGAAAGCAACCTCCACTTCCTACAACCAAGAAAAAACCAAGTCAGTAGGCCTCTGGGGTAGAGATTAAAATGAGACAGGGGACATGGTTGTGGCAATCAGAGGTCACTGCAGGATCAGGTATAGTAGCAGGAAATGCCAGCACAAGAAGAACAAAGAAGAACAGGTAGATCTCACCACAGGTTATAGAGAATAGAGAATCACTATAAACAAGGTACCCGACTCCCCATGAGGTCCAGGAACTCATATCTTCCCAAGAGAAGAAACAGAGATAAGGGAGGGAAAACTCTTGAACTGAAAGAATTGTATTTATCTGAAAGAAATTGAAAAAAAAAATCTGGAAGTGACTTGTGGCAAGGTTTAGTTGCATCATAGACAAAATGGAATCCCCCTAATTCCTCTTGAACAGAAATAAAGGAAATTACATGTTTGCACACATTTGAACTTTGTAACTTTGAAAGTTCATGACAGCACAATTCACATTTACAACCTGTGAAATATACTATAAAGAAAAAGTATGGAGTGTCACACAAGTACACAAGAGGTCTAGTCAAGGGTCTCTAAAAAGGTTTCCCTGTGGAATTGACATTTGAGATGAAGCTTGAAGGATGTAGGCACTAAACAGGTAAGCAGAAAAAGAGAATAGCACTTTAGACACATGGAATGGCAAGTATAAAGGCCCCAAAGACAGGAGGGAGCATGATATATCCAAAAAGAGAAAGTCAGGGAAGGTGGTTGCAGGATAGAGCATGGAGAAGTATATAAGACTGGGTTATAGATTCGGGGGTAGGAGGACTATGAGTAGGAAACACATCCTATAGGAACTTGTAAGCTACGCTATGCATCCTGCTTTTCATGCTGAGGATGACAAGACCCCTTTGAAATATTCCAAGTGGGTGAGTGACCCTATCAAATTTGTCTTACAGATAGTATTCTACCAAAATGTGGGAAATGCATTAGAGGTGGGCGAGAGCAAAGCTGTGGAGATTATTTAGTGGGCTATTACAGTGGGGTAGGGATGAGATGTCAGAAAAGGGGATGCTTTGGGGGTAGAGAGATGTAGATATATTTGAGAAAAAAATCAAATGTTAAAAATTAAAAGGACTTCTAGGAAAGGATTGCAAATGGGAGTGGGGAAAAGGCAAAAGGACTCAGGAGAATGGTTGACAACCATGTTTGGGCAGTCCTATACAACTTAGTATTAATACCATTAAAATCATTTTATTCTCCTACATACAGCATTAATCCTGAGAAGATTGGGGAAAAAAATCATGCATTATGCTTCATATGACTTCCTAAACACAATGGCTTATAGTTCAAAGTTCACAAAGCAGTTTATCTAAAATAATGCTTAAAGTTACTGAAGCTAAAATTAATCATCTTATAGTTAATCAAGCCATTTAAAGCTCACCTTAAATTTCCAGGTCATTTTCTAAGATGTAAAATTATAATTTCCATTTCACTTCATTTATCTATTCTATTACATAAACGAAGATTAGTCCACACATACATATACATAGATACCCTCAAATATGTAGATTCATCATATACAGAGGTAATATCATTGCTCTTTTTTTTTTTTTTTTCTGGCCTTCTCTCTGGTTTCACTTAACCCTCTTGTTTGTTTACCCAAACTTTAAGAATATAAATATGCTCAAATGGAGTATAATACTCTGCTTCTTGTCAATGTTCAGGAAATGGACTGTATGCTTTCAAAACTTCTTTTCAAAGTGGGAAAATAGACACATCTGCGGAGTGACAAAGACACACATTAAAAATTCCATGCTTGTCTAGACATAATCAAACCCATTTCATAGTAGGTGTTAAATACTTCTAATTAAAGTAATTTAAGATTTTTTTTTTAAATTCAAGAATGGTAGCAAAATGTTAACATTCAAAAATAAAAATTCTTACATTCCCCAGGCTCTACTTTGGTCTCCAGAGTAACCAGAATACTTATTGGTCTGACTCTCTGCTAATTGATTTCATTCATATATATATATATATATATATATATATGATATTGACAGAACAGATCTGTCTTTAAGTAGTATACTATCTAACCTATTCTTTCTTCTCCATGCTTCCCCTGATGTCTCTTCTTTTTCACAGTCTCTAAACCAAAAAAGATTGATCTTTTCCAGGTGGCTTTGACATTTCCAAGGAACGCTTCAGTGGGGATGATGGACTGGAAAGAGAAAAGTGAACAGCTTCTCACAAAGGGGGTAAGGCCACAGAATTTGACATATTATTATGTCACTTGCCAAAAGTGGATAAATTGCATGACTTCCTTCTCATTAGTCAGGGTAGCCACCCTTCCTTTTATCTGAGCTAAAGTATTGCTACCTGAAAGCATTTATCTGAAGATAGTACTGTATAGAAAGGCAAAGATGACTCCATAGAATAGATGTGTCTGCCTCCATTCGTGGAGGTTAGTTAAGAATTAGAAATAAAGGGGTGCCTGGGTGGCTCAGTCATTAAGCGTCTGCCTTTGGCTCAGGTCATGATCCCAGGATCCTGGGATCAAGCCCCACATCGGGCTCCCTACTCTGCGGGAAGCCTGCTTCTCCCTCTCCCACTCCCCCTGTTTGTGTTCCCTCTCTCACTGTGTCTCTCTCTGTCAAATAAATAAATAAAAATCTTAAAAAAAATTAGAAATAAATCATATTACAAGAGTTTTTCTTTCCAGCTCTTCAATTCTTTCTTGTTACTTCAGCTATATCTCACTGCAACTCCTTTTCTCAGTTATACAAAACATACCTTCATGGGTCCTCCCTATTTTTTCTTGATCTCAAACCAGAAAAAATCAATCAATCAATCAATCAATCAATAATTCTTTTTCAGTGTACTATTTAGACAGAATAATGAAAAGAGAAAGATTCAAGAGACTTGGGAATAAAGAAAAAGAGAGAAAGAGGGAGAGAGAGAGAGAGAAAGTGAAATGGACACAATATGGTAAGAATTTTAATTCACCTTGATGGTTATTCATTTCAAAGATCTGGTAAATTTTCTAAGACTATAAAGACTCAACAGTTTCCTTCTACCACAGTATTAGAGAGTTAGATACAGCTATATCACAGGAGCTGATGACTCAGGAGATTTGTCTGTTTATATAAACTGTTGATCAGAGGAATCTTTTAGGGAGGCAGGTCTTATTTTTCATTTGAACTCCAGTTATTATTTCATCAGTCCCAATTGATATCATATAATCTTCTGATAGCAGTCCATAGAGTATAAAGTATAAAGAGTATAAAGTCCATAGAGTATAAAGAAAATGGCTACCTTGCTTCACAATTTTGCACAAATTTGTTCAAATACTTTGGTTTTTACAGTTAGGTTATTTTAACTCTGCAAATTCATTCACAATGTAAAACTTACACTGTCTCAATTGTTTTATCAGGTTAGGCTAGATTATGATGTGAGAATAAACAACTCCAAAGTGTAAGTGGCTTAAAATTAACACAGGTTTATTTCCTGTTTATGGTACATGTTCAGCGTGGGCTAGTAGGTGGGGCTCTATTCATGATAAATATTCAGGGACCCAGTTTGATGGAGGTTCACCATATTAAGATGCTACCACTGCAACAGAAAGTCTTGAGGTTTGCCCCAAAAGGGCAAGAGAATGAGGGCTAGAGAAGTGAACACCAGCATTAAATGGTTCATTTTGGAAGTGATACTGGACACCTTTGCTCACATTTCATTGGCTTTAAAAGGATGGAGAAGTATAATCCTCCATGTTCTTAGAAATAAAGGAGATCCCAAAAATGATGAATAATGCTACTCCATCTCTTCTTCCCAGATTAAGTTATTTGGGGGTGGTTGCTTATGAAAGGCAGATCCTACAATGGATTCCATGATTTCTGCCCCTTGGTGTTCATGCCCTGCATCCCTAGTCCCAACCACCCATACCCCTACTCCTTGATTTTGGGTAGGATGTGTGTATTTATTTGGTAGGGATGCCATAACAAAATACCATAGACTTAAACATCGACTGAAACAAAATATCATAGGCTTAAACAATAGAAATTAATTTTCGCACAATTCTGAAGGCTAAAGGTCTAAAACCAGAGTATTGATCAAAAGGTTGATTTCTTCTGGGTCTCTGTCCTTAGACTGTAGATGACTGTCTTCTCTGTCTTTACGGAGTCTTTCCTATGTATGTCTGTATTCTTTTTTTTTTTTTTTTTTTTTGAGATTTTATTTATTTATTTGAGAGAGAGAGAGAAAGAATTCGTGAGCAGAGGCGGGGGCGGGGGGATGGAGGGGCAGAAGGAGAGGAAGAAGCAGACTCCCCACTGAGCAGGGAGCCCAATGCAGGCTTAATCCCAGGACCCTGAGATCATGACCTGAGCCAAAGACAGTTGCTTAACTGACTGAGCCACCCAGGCGCCCCTGTGTTCTAATCTCCTCTTCTTATAAAGACGTCAGTTATATTGGATTAGGACCTACCCTAATGACTTTAACTTTAATTACCCTTTAAAGGCCCTATCTCCAAATATAGTCACATTCTGAGGTACTGGGAGTTAAGAATTCAATAAATGAATTTGGCAGAGGGGTGTGGGGAAGAGCAGTGGGAAGGGGAGGATACAATTTAGCCCATAACAGTCTGCCAATAGCGGATTGTTTTGTTTTCCTCTAGCCAATGGCACAGGTGAAGGGATTTTTTAGATGCAATTAAGGCCTCAAATCAGTTCATTTTGAGTTAATCAGAAGAGAAATTACCCTTATGGTGTTTAGCTAACTAGGCCCAAGCTCTTAAAGGGGGAAAGGAACATTTCTAGGGAGAGAACCTCTCCGGTGGTCTCCACAAGGTAAGCAGTTACATTGGCATGTGGCAGGGAACTCTGTGTGGCCCCTAGACTGAGCATAGCCTCCAACCAATTTTCAGCAAAATGCCAAGACCCTCAGTCATACAGCTGCCAGCTGCAAGGAAATGAATTCCAACAACAACCTGAATAAGCCTGGAGGTGGATTCTACTCCTGCCTAGCCTCTAGATGAGAACACAACCCAGCCACACCTTTATTATCTCCTCTTTAGATTCTGAGGATCCAGCTAAACCACATCCAGACTTCTAGCTCATGGAAAACTGAGATAATAAACGTGTTATTAAATAAATGTGTTATTACTAAATCTGTAATAAGTTGCTATTCAGGAACAGAAATTAACATAGCTATAGTGACTTCATTTTCATTTGAGGTGTAGCAATCTGGAAACTTGGAAATGTGATTTCAGACACTGATTCACTCAATCTTAGAGTGTTAAGAAAAATGTGTGTATGTGTATGTTTGTGTGTGTGTATGTGTGTTAATAATATTCTTAGTTCCTGTGATGTCTCTACCATTGTTTTCTCTTTGCCTCATTTTGCTCTCCCTATGTTATCTTCTGTGTGTATGTTTTAAACAAAGCAGAAATTTCTTCTTAGAATAACTCCATCACTAGCATATCATGTAGCATTCAATAAGCAACTTGATTGCAACTCTCACTCTGTTCTCCACTGGGCTTTTGAAAGCTGCCAAACAAGGCTAGTTGAGCTTTTGAAAGGGAATAGCTTTCAGAAATTGTGTCTTGCTACCTAACTCCCATTTTCAAGATATATCAAAATCCAATATTCGTTGGGTGCTGATAGAGGCTCCAAGGAACTGGTTCCTTGCAAAGGGTTTAGGCAAATGATGAAATCATCACAACTGATGCTTTGGGAAAGTACAAACCTGGGGCATTTATAGTATATTAATTCTAGTTTTAACAAAAGCATTCTAGATTATTTTAAAACACTGTCTGGCATAATACATGACCAAACATGTTTGTTAAACAAATGAATGGATTTTTAATGATTCTCTAGAATAGTCATTCACTTATTTAGTAAACCATTTTTAATGCCTACTATGTATGAGCTGTGTGCTAAAGAAAAACTGGGGGGAAAGTGTTATGAAAAACAGAAGGAAATAAGGCTCAGAAGGAAATGAGGACATTTTAAAGAAGGAGGATATACGAATTTAGCTTTAAAGAATGAATAAAAAGTTGCCAATTGGAGCTAAAGTGTGAAAAGGGGTTGGGAAGAAGGAAAAAGGAATTCAATACAGAGGACACCACAGGAACAAAAATTTCCAGGTGTATAAATTATTGCTTTGTATGGAGATTGGGAAGAGTTTGATATATCGGCAGAACTGTCTGGAAGAAGCCAGGAACTGGAATTTTTCAGGTCACATTTTGTTCATAGATGTGTTATGTTTGACTATGCGATGATTATTAAAATTTGGAATGAGCTAGCCTCACTGAAATGGGCTTAGAGTAATACCTAGCCTATAATATATGCTATATACATATCTGCTATTAATATTTAAAAAACTATTTCTGATGAAACTCTAGACTTCCAACTCTTTCTGAAGGATCAGAAGTATGGACCCATTGAAAAAATCTGGTGGAGAAGCTCCTTCAGAAAAGGTGTGCTGACTCATAATCACACCCCATATGCACTGTTCCTGGGTCTTGTTCTAGTCATGTCAAATATTTACACTATTCATTTGATCCCTGTAGTCATTTGCCTGGTCAGGCAATCAAGTTCGATGTTTGTTGTTAACAGAGCATGTTGCTAACATGCTCCTGTATATCATTCTGGGAAGTTTGGACTTTTTCATAAGGACAATAAAGAACCACAAAAAGATTTTAGGCCAAGGAATGACACAATTATATCTATGTTATATTAGGTTACATGAAATTGTCTTTTTTTTTTTCTTGTACTAGTCAAAAATAGTCAGATATCAGCAATTTTATTTGGTTCAACCTGATAGAATGATCATTCTAGTTACACATGCTAAATAAAATGGAGAGGACAGAAACTGAAGGCAGAGAAACCTAGTAGGTTTCCTCATATAATCACCTCAGTATAAAATGATGAAGACCCAGTTTGGGATAATGGCAGTGGGAATGAAGTAAAAGAACTGAGATTATGGGGCGCCTGGGTGGCTCAGTCGGTTAAGTGGTTGCCTTCGGCTCAGGTCGTGATCCCAGGGTCCTGGGATCGAGCCCCGCATCAGGCTCCCTGCTCAGCGGAGAGCCTGCTTCTCCCTCTCCCTCTGCCTACTTGTTCTCTCTCACTATCTCTCTGTCAAATAAATAAATAAATAAATAAATAAATAAATAAATAAATAAATAAAAAGAACTGAGATTATATACAGATATATGAATCAGTGAGACCTATGCTTTCTGACTACCTGGTTCATACCTTCAGAAAAACAAATCAGAATAAACTGGAATATTTTTGTAAAGTAAATTACACATGCTTAGCTTCTCCTCTGTGAGATATATATTTTTAAGAAGGCTTGCTCCACTTATAATTGAGGATTTCTTTTGTTAGAAACCATTGTTACTGATGAAAATGAGTGCACCCTTCAAATGTGTTGTCACAGAGAAATATTGAGGACTAGAGTCACTTAGGGGATTGATTACATGTAGAGCTTAGTGAGGAGACACAAGTAACTGATATTGATGGGGTTTCAGCTTTGGTCACTGAGCAGATGATGATGCTTTTAATCGAGGTGGTCCAAAATGATTTTTTATGGAGTTTCAGACCCATTTGAGAATCTGACAAAAAGCTATATTCTCACCTTAAAAATAAGCTCATATATACAACAATTTGATTTCCAACAGTTTGCAGAATTTTGAAGTCTGTCCATTAACTCCCTAGGAAATAGGAAACCTTAGGGTTCTGGGAAAAAGAAGCCTGTGGGATATAGGCTCTACTGCCTCTGGATCAGGAAGATTACCATGTCCCATGTTAGCTTTTTATTAATTGAATTATTCTCTGACATGAATATTCCTTGGCATGATGTTAAAATAATAAATATCAAATAGGGGGAAAGTAGGGAAAAGATAGGAGGAAAGAGATTCTTAGATATCCTAATCAGACTACCTTGCATTGGGATATTCCCCGTCTCTGTTTACATAGAAATTCTGAACCCCAAGAAAATAGTGTGGAGGGCTTTCTGGCTCAAGTACATTCTTAAATAGGCACCAAATATGCTGACTTGCTATCTTGAGGATGATAAAGAGGATTCTAAATTCTGTTTACTCCAAAGTTCAGTTTTTGTTTCTTTTATATGTTCCTCACCCCTATTTTTGTTTTGTTTTGCTTTGTTTATAAGCAAAGGAAAAACCATGCTTAACCAAACTGTATCACTGACTCTTGCAGGCCTCCAAATTGAAAGTGTATAAGTATTACACATTTATCATCATTTCTTTTAAGATAGAAAAAAATCTTTCCTGTCCTCACCCTCTCCCATCTGCCGGACTATCAACACCATATTACATTGGGCAGCTTCTGCTTTACCTGAAATGTAAGGCCTATCCATTACATCTCATAACCTCTGAGAGTAGTCAAAGTTTAGAATAGAAGACAAGTTTTGTCTACTTTTTATAGTAACTGAAAGGTACAAATAACACCATAAAACAAATTATTTTTAAAACTGCTTTCAGAGACGCCTGGAGGGCTTGGTCAGTTAAGCATCCAACTCTTGATTTCAGCTCAGGTTAAGATCTCAGGTTATAAGATGTAACCCCACATCAGGCTCCATGCTGGATGTGGAACCTGCTTAAGATTCTCTCTCTCCCTCTGCCCCTCCACCCCCACTCTTGCACTTTCCCTCTCTAAAAACAAAAGAGTATAAAATATTAGCTATCATAAGTCAAAAAATCATTGGGAATTAGTTCTGGGTATGAGGTATGATTGTGGTTTTCTTGGAATGACTGACTTGATTTGGGATCAGGGGCATGAGGAGATTAATCCTGAAGATCTCAAAGCAAATAGTGGTGAAGAAGGTATGAATATATAGGGGAGGGAAGGCTGGACTAGGGAGGATATTCCCCTGAGCAAGAAGCAAATAGTGGTGAAGAAGGTATGAATATATAGGGGAGGGAAGGCTGGACTAGGGAGGATATTCCCCTGAGCAAGAAGATTTCTGGGCCTCTTCTTAATTACTCTGATAAAAGTGAGATACCCTGCAGAAGGGTGGTCTTATTTCAAATTCAGGAACTCTCTTCTCTCCTGCATTCTGCAGGGTGATAGCCCTATGCCAACCAAGCTAGATCATTCCTGACTTTTGGGATAGCTGCCTTGAAAATAAGAATATGTACCACAATCTTACAAACATTCTCAACAGTGGCCAATCCTCATCCTCTGGTAATTTTAGAAATATCCAGAAGGCCTTCAGAATAATTGAATCCTTGTTTACATGTCTACCTCCATGTTTGACTATAATGTAGCTACATTCAAGTATCATATCACAATCATCTTTGGCCCAAGTATCTAACAGAACTTTTTTTATTGAAGTGTTGAAGCTGAATATTTTAATATTTTAAAAGCTTGGATCATATCTATTTAATGGCATGCTCTATCTTAAAAAGTACTTATGTTTTAATGTTTTCTAATAAGCACCAACAACACTCCACAATTCAGGGCAATGAATATTCATTAAATTCAACATATATTGAATAACTTGTTTTATACATGAAACAGTGCTATGCACTAAAAGGGATACATACATGAATAAAACACTGTTTCTGTCCTTGAGAAGCTAACTTTCCAACAAAAGAGTTGAAACTTGGAAACAAGTAAATTAATCCAATCAATTATCATTTTGGAATTGTTTAAGAGATTCATTGATCATGAGAACACAGCATTTTTTATCTCTACCCTTTGAGGAAGGACTGGATTTCTGGTAAGACAATCATTTTGGAGTGATGATTGTCTAGCAAGTATCCCAGTAGCATGGTTAGTGGATGTTGTGTCATGAAGTTCCTGGTAACTAAGTTGTAACACCAACAATGACAAAATACCCTCTATATTTAAATATTTCATATATAACCTCAAATAGAAAAGGAAAAGAGAGGCTAAGTTTCTCCTTGTAACATGATGCTATTTTATGGGTTGTACTATACATAAAAATACATATGCTCTAACAACATCCTCAGTAATTTTCTAAGTCCTAGTGAGAAGTGCTTTGAGAACTTGACAAAGGGAAAAGAAAGGAGTTTGGCAAGAAGAGTTAACAGAAGTCACACCTCGCCATTGGGAGTCAAAATAATACAATTTACATGATTCTGGGAAATAGGGGGTTTCTAAGCAGCCACCAATAATGCTACATATATTAGTCAGCATGCCAGCCGCCTGGTGAACGATCAGTTTGTAGATGAAAGAAAACACTGCCTCAAAGTAACTTAAAATTATTGTGTGGGCAGGTGATGAATGATCACCACAAATTGCTGCCCCCACGCCTCTTAATGGGGTTTTATAAAATGCAGCTCCGTGTACAAACATGCCTTATTTAAAAAATTCTCAGCCATGGGGAGGTTTTAGTACTCATGGAATACAGATTCTGTGTACTTCCTCTGTCTCACCTGCTGAACAAGGCTTGAAGCAAAATAGATTAGCTCACCAAAATGTTTAAGTGTGTCAGGGAAGAGCACATAAATGGGCAAGGATCTAAGAATCTCATTTTATGATGTTAGGTTGAAGTAAGTAGGCATGATCAGAGAAGGGGGTTTTGAGTGTCCACTGGAGCAGTTCTTTCTGGCTAAGCCTATTTGTATCTAAGGGTACTAGCCTAATTGTCCTTCATTCAAACTATATTTTCAAGCATTTAGTATGTGTCAGGCAACTAGTAGGGTACCTAGGATAGAGCAACGAATGAGTTGGTAGCTTTGCAGATCTTCTGGTCTTATTTTCAGAGAAGGAATGGAAGTATGGTGCACTAAATGCCCCCACAGC
Source organism: Mirounga leonina (assembly GCF_011800145.1). Taxonomy (NCBI): domain Eukaryota; kingdom Metazoa; phylum Chordata; class Mammalia; order Carnivora; family Phocidae; genus Mirounga; species Mirounga leonina. The sequence continues at coordinate 38,433,837 of NW_023270447.1, forward strand.
AAGAACACAGATTTTATGAGAGCTCAGAGGAGCTGCTAACCTACAGGTGAGAGTCATTAGTAGACTCCTGAGAAAAGAGAGTTGAACCTAGAACCAGAAGGATAAGTATGATGAGGGGTGGCAGAGGGAAGGACATAAGAGGAAAGACTATTTCAGAGACAGGAAACTGCATGTCAAAGGCCAAGGAATGGGAAAGCATGGTGCATTCAAAGAAGTAAAATTATTTCATGAATTTTTTTCCATGAATTTTTTTAATTCTTCTTTAATTTCCTGGTTGACCCATTCATTCTTTAGTAGGATGCTCTTTAGCCTCCATTTGAGTTTTCTGGAGTGGTGGGGGGTGGGAGGGATGGGGTGGCTGAGTGATAGACATTGGGGAGGGTATGTGCTATGGTGAGCGCTGTGAATTGTATAAGACTGTTGAATCACAGACCTGTACCTCTGAAACAAATCGTACATTATATGTTAAAAAAAGAAGAAGATAGTAGGAAGGGAAAAATGAAGGGGGGGAAATCAGAGGGGGAGACGAACCATGAGAGACTATGGACTCTGAGAAACAAACTGAGGGTTCTAGAGGGAAGGGGGGTAGGGGGATGGGTTAGCCTGGTGATGGGTATTAAAGAGGGCATGTATTGAATGGAGCACTGGGTGTTATACGCAAACAATGAATCATGGAACACTACATCAAAAACTAATGATGTAATGTATGGTGATTAACATAACATAAAAAAATAAAAATGTATATATATTTAAAAAAATTATTTCAGTGCAATTGGATCAGGTATTATCTTTGCTTCTAGGGATGGGCAGGAGAGGAAAAAAGGTAGTTTCCAGAGATGAAGTTGTCATGATAAGCAAAGTCTGAAGAGTCTCGTACACCATATTAATAAATTTGGACATTTTCAATGGGAGACATTAAAGGATTTTAGCAGAGCAGTGACATAATTCCTCAAAAGGTGCTATAGTACAGTGATTGTACCCACAAACCCTGGAATCTGACTTCTAAGTTATTTAACCTCTGGCACTCAGTAATCACTATATAACCCTCAAAAAAAAAAAAAAAAGGTAGCACATTCTGTCATTATCTGGGTCAAAATCAACAGGCTTCATTCCTCTCTTACTTCTTAAATTCTAACCCTTGCATAAATTCCAAGAATCTAATGATATTTGAATACTTGCTTCCATTCTTCTTTTGAATCCAAGGTAATTCTGTGCCATGACTCACACCACTTTCTTAAGAAGCCAATGGACATGACTTTATAAGCACTTCCCAGGAGAGTCCTCTGAGTCAGGTATCTCTGACAAGGTACCACCTTTATCCACATTAGGAAAAAACAGAGTTTCCAAAGCCTGTAAAGCCAAAAGCTTCCCACCCTTGGACACTTTAGTGAATTCTCCCCTCCTCCAACTCTCAAGTTTCCAACAGTCTTTAGCTGCCTTTTAATTTAAGAAATGCCCTCCAACAGCATCTATGAGTCATTAACAAAAAAAAATAGAATCTAAAACATATTAAACCTCTAGATCTACCTACCTATTTACAGAAAATAAAAAGAACAAATATTTTATAGGACATCATGACAATCAAATCATCAAAATCTAGGGTATGGGAAAGTCTACAGAACTAAAGATCCCATTTCTTCACCAAATAAATTTTTAAGGAAAAAAGTGAGAGAGAAGAGACATGTATAGATTAAAATAATCTTAAGAGACACACCAACTAATTCAATGTGCAGCTCATGTTTGGACCCTGATTTGAACCAACCAACCAACCATTGAAAAAAGAACAACAAAAAAGCAGTTTGGAAAATGTGAACACTGAATACTTATCTGATGATATTAAGAAATTATTAATTCAAGGGGTGTGAGAATGATATTGTTACTGTATTTTTTAGAGATACTTTCTGAATTACTTATAAGTCAAATGTTACCTGGATTCTCTTCAAAATATCTAGTGGTAGGAAGAGTTATAGATTAACAAGATTGGCCATAAATTAATAATCACCAAATTGGCATGATGAATATATGGGAGTTCATTATTCTATTCTCTTCACTTTTTTCTAACATCTGAAGTTTTCTATAATAAAAAACTACAGGAGCACCTGGATGGCTCAGTCGTTAAGCATCTGCCTTCGGCTCAGGTCATGATCCCAGGGTCCTGGGATCAAGCCCTGCATTGGGCTCCCTGCTCCGTGGGAAGCCTGCTTCTCCCTCTCCCACTCCTCCTGCTTGTGTTCGCTCTCTCGCTGTCTCTCTCTGTGTCAAATAAATAAATAAAATCTTAAAAAAAAAAAAAAGCTATAATACTCCCAAAATATGAAACGGCTTTAAAAAATAATTAGAAGCTCATTCACTCAAAATACACTGAACCAATACCACTCAAAAGCAGTGTATTTTGTGAAGAATTCTGCAAACCAAAAAGGATTGTTAAGTCTTTTGCAACAATGATGATAATGGAGTCAGGAGTCTGAACAGGTGGAAATGAATTGGGCCCAGGCAAGAGAAGTATTATCATCACCTGGGAGCTTACCAGAAATGCAGAATCTCAGGGCTCCCCAGACCTAGGGCATCAGAATCTGCATGTTGATAACCTCCCGTGTGACAGATATGCAGATTAAACTTTGGGGCTCAGTGAGCTAGAGGTCAAGGAGTATTCCATAGCACGGCTCTAAACTAAAGCCAAAGTGGGTGGGTAAAAGAGGAGAAAAGAAGCTATTATGTATAAAACTGGGTCATTTATATAGAGACGTTCTTTCATATATTTATTCATTCAACATATATTTATTGAGCACACGCTATGTGTGGGGCATGGTTTTATGTGCTGAGGAGACTGTAGAAAATACAGCAAAAGTCACTGACCTCATGGAATTTAGTTTAATAATGACTAACTCACTCATACTGAGTCTTAAAAACTGTCTTAAGCCCTTGAGTTGTAAAGTTCACAAGAGAAAAAGAGGTTAGCTGCTGGAAAAAAAATGTTCATAAACACTGAACAGGTCAAGCTAACCTTAAAAACAGAGCTGACTAGCATTTCTAATCAATCACACATTGTTCCTCTTCCCTTAAGTCTGGCATAGTAGCCCAGGACATCTTAACTTCCACATGCTACTACTTGTGATGTTCTATTCATCCCTGGTTCCCTTAATTCCTAGGGTCTTCACTGTGGCCCAGTTTTACATGGAGCCACATAGAAATGGAAGGAAGAGAATAGACATGGTTTGAGAATCTACTTTGTGATAGGTACTTTATAAAATGCACTCATTCAAACTTTCAAAACACCACCACGAAGTAAATCTCTCTCACACTTTACTGAAAAAATTACAATTCAGACTACATAATTTGCCCAAAGTCAAAATCGTCCAAGGGTTAAGCCCTTCTATATTCAAAGTCCAGGGGTTCTCCTAGTTAATATATATCAGTATCACCTGAAGGGCTTGCTAAAACACCAACCACAGGCTCCTCCCCAGGGTTTCTGATTTTGTAGGTCTTGGCAGGGGCCTGAGGATTGACATTTTTAATAAGACCCCCAGGGGATAGTGAAGCTGCCACTCTCATTTTGAGGACAACTGCTTTAGTACACATTTAACCTACTTCACAAAGTCTCTTCCCTCTGCTATAAAACAGTCCTTCAAATATTTTATAGAAGTTATTTTATCAGTTAGCATAACATGAACAGTTATAACAAATATACTTCAAAATGCAGAATAGATCAAACACAGATGAAAGAAATATCCAAAAGGGGGTTTATTTCTCACTCATATGACAGTCCAAGGCAGGTGATCCTGATAAGAAGACAGATACAACTCTCACCGCCGCCCCCCCCCCACAAGTGGACACTCAGGAACCCAGGATAAAGAAGACTGAAATCTTTAGCTTATGGCTTCCAATATCACTGTAGCTGTCCCCATTCCAGCCATCCAGAAAGGAGGAAAAGTATAGAGAAGCATGAGTAGGAATTCTGTATGGGTCAGTCTGGAAGAGCACAGGGGACACATTGCTTTTGTTAAAACCCAGTCACATAATCACATCTAGTTGTCTTGGAGGTGTACCCTGTACACTAGCCTTGTGCCCAAGAGGAAAAGAAAATGGATTTTAGTGAGATTTCAGTCTCGGCCACCACAACCCTGTTCATTTCCATTTTTTTTTCCCCTAGTCTTCTTGCCTGCAGTTAAAGATCCTAAATTCCCTAGGCAATAAATATTTACTAGCACATAGAAGCCAGGTACTGTGCTGGACCCTAGGGACTCCTACAGCAGTAAATACAGTTTGATTTCCTGAACTTTACCATGTATCTAGGAGTCTACATTAAATAAATAATTACAATTACTATAAGAGCAATGAAGATACAGAATAGGTTGTAATCGAGCCCTAATATAGTTCTCCCAGGGTGGAGATAGGTGTGAAGGTGTGCACAGAAGCTTTTCTTAAGGAAGAGATGTTGGAGCAGAAATCTGGACAAAGAATAGGCATTTTCTGTGGGAAGACTGGAGTAAAAGGAGCACAGGAAAACATTCTGTTCCAAATAGGTGGAATAATGTGAGAAAGAACCAAAGAGAGAAAAAGCATAAAATATTTGAGGAATTAAAAGAGGGCAGTGTGGCTGGCACATGGAGAGAGATGAGGAGAATGGCTCAAAATGGACTGCTGAGGCAGGCAGAACCATGCAGGCAGTGCTAAAGTCAAGGTTGGCTATTAGAAGAAGATAGAACTTGGGCTATGCCTCAGTAGAACCAGAGAGTGAGAAGAGAAATGAATGCATTCTGGGAGCAGGAATTCCATTGCATTAGGTACAATATGCTTAGGTACAATACTTTATTTAACCAGCTACTAATCCATTAAATGGTACATTTATCCAGGCAGTGTTTCTCCTTCTGGTCCATCAGGCTATCATGAGAGTGCCAAATGCCTTGCTGAAATACAGATTAAGTGTCAGCACAGATATTACATTTTCCTTTATGTGAACCTGCTTAATTATACTTACAGTGCTATGGGTACCCCATTGAGAACAAGAAAAGTCAACAGTTAAGGTTAAGCTACTAAACAAAGATGTGTTCCTCCAAGGCTGACTGCTTCTTAAAAGTGTTGTTAAAATGCTACTTTGTCACAACTAGATAAGACAGAAGCCAAATAAGACTGGATTCAGTGGCACCTTGGATTCTCATATGAACTCTGTCACTATTGGCCCAGTCATTGATTGGACTTAATGTTACTCATCAGCACAGAGATGTGCTGAGGAGAATATCAGTTAATTTCATTCATTCAATCAGCAAACATTTACTAGTTACCTACTCACAGACAACTGCGGGTACTGAGTTTACAGAGCAGAGTAAGTCAAGTCCCTCTCGAGGGACTCCAATTCCTACAAGAAGAGCAGACACAAAATGGACATTTATGATACAATGTGGAAAATGCTAAATCTAAGCACAGAAGAAAACATCCTTAATCTTCCATAGGGGATTCAGAAAAGCTTTCATATGGGAGATAATATTTAACCAGGTCAAATTTAAGGAGTTTGAGTTCAAGCGTAGGTTGAGGGTACACAGAGGGCTGAAGGATATCCCAGGCAGAGTAAGCCATTTATAAATAAGTTGTGGAAACCTGCACAGGGTTAGTCATATTGAAGGAATAGCGAGAAGACTGGTGTGGCGGGAGTGGGTTAGAGATGAGGCAGGGGGTGGAGGGTGGAACTGTCAGGAGACATGGCTGGAGAGGAAGGCTGTGCTGATACTATGTCAAATACCATGCTAAAATATTTGTATTCTATCCTAGGAGCAATGGAGAAATGTTGAAAAATTTTAAGGCAGAAATATTGAGGTCATATTAACTGAAAATAAGATTCTCTTATGTTTGAGACAATCTGAGTATAATCAATAACTCATGAAACTGCCATAGAATAACGTAAGAACTTGATTGTTCTACCACTTATTTAGCTATGTGGCCTTAGGTAATTAACATCCTCTATAAGGCTCCTTATGTATAAAATGAGTATGATGATAGTTCACACCTAAACTTCCTGGAATTGAGAATGAATAAAATAAATAGTAGTTGTGGTGGTGGTTTTCTAAGTCTAAAACTATTATCCTATGGATTCATAGGCATGTACTATTATTAGCAATTATTAAAAATAACATCAATAACAATAAAGATTATATTTATTGAGTGCTTACTATATGCCTGGTAACATTTACTTCATAAATATTTCAATTTTTATAATATCTCTAAGGGACAGATATTACAATTGTCATTTTATATGTGAAAAAAATGAGACTCTGAGATTCTAAATAACTTGCCCCAAGCAACAGAGCAAGTATCTAGTAGATCTAGAACGAAAACAAGCATTTGTTCAATTCTACCATACTGTTTCTTGGCTTAAATAAATGACATTCTACCATTCTCCTGCAAATATCTAAGCCAATTATATGTTTGAGCACATGGTTTAATTAGGCGACAGGAATACTGTGCCATGGGGACTAAAGCAAATGCTATCCTTCCTCTTTTACTTGCTGTCACATGAACCAGTAAAGAAGGAAGGCTTTTGTACTATCTACTCACAGCTTATCCTTTCCCATTCCTTCCTACCATGCATTCAATGGGCCATTTTTCTATCTGCTCTTGCATTTTTCCTCTTTCATGCAGCAAGCACACAGCAAAGATCTGGCACTTGGGCCATGCTGTCATTTGGGTGAATTATCTCATGACTTCTATTGGAACTTGGCATTCAGGCACATGTGAGAAAGTCTGTCCATGTTCAGAGTAGGGATCAGGAAGAAGATTATACTAGGATCCTCATGACTGAGACTTCAGACTACAGACTCTGAATCTTGAGGATCCTAAGGACTTGGCTACCTAATGAAAATATTTGTTTATAATCTGGCAATTAATTCTATCATCAAGACCTCTCAGTAAAAGTTTTCATAGAGGAAAAAGAGTGAGTGATGGGAGTAAGGCCTAAAAATCCCACTCTGAACCCATTAAAAGTTGGTGTCAGAGAGATGAACCAAGAACTCCAAATTTCTATCCTCCAGATAATGCTCATTCATCACATGGTAGTAATGGCACTGTGTGGTGATGGGCACATCAGACAGAGATGACTGAGCTTTAGCTCCCTGTTTTTTAATTGTATAACTTAGGGCTGATTATTAAACTTTCTATTCACTTTCAGTTTTCTCATTTGCAAAATGGAAAAAAAATACTTACTTTGCAGGATTGTTATTAAAATTAAATGAAATAAGGTATGTCAAGTGCCTAGCATAGTACCTGTCATCCAGAAGGTACCAAATAAATGGACACATCCTGTCCTAATTATTATATAATAATTATGTATCTTCTCAGACTGCACTGATCAGATTTAACCAAAGAGTAAGAAAGTCTCCATTTCACAAGCTGCTGTGAAGACACGACTTAATGGTTTGAAAGCATTATTTATGAAAGAAAAATATAACATGAGTTATCCATTGTTTCCCTTTTGAATTATTTATGAAGTGTTTGGTAATAGGAATTCAGATCAGTCAGAATAAAAGCAATGAGTTGATGTTTGCTGTGCCATGCTTAAAAAAATTGAGTAGCTTGAGAAAACATTATTTCACAAATTGTATTCTCGCTTAATGATTTAATCACTAAGGATACATGTTAACAATCACTCTAAATAAGCACGTGAAAGAAAAATATACTGCTTCTTACCACCCACCCAACAATCTGTAACTTGGCTCTTTGGAATTAAATGGTCATTAAAAAAATAAATAAATAAATAAACCACACATCTTTTTTTTTTTTTTTTTAAGATTTTACTTATTTATTTGAGAGAGAGACTGAGAGAGAGAGAGAGTATGAGAGGGGGGAGGGTCGGGAGGGTCAGAGGGAGAAACAGACTCCCTGCCGAGTAGGGAGCCCAACGCGGGACTTGATCCCAGGACTCCAGGATCATGACCTGAGCCGAAGGCAGTCGCTTAACCAACTGAGCCACCCAGGCACCCTAAAAAAAAACCACACATCTTGTAGCAAACCCTAAAGAAGATAGAAAAGAAAAAGTAAAAAAGCCCTACATTTAATGAACTGAAAATAGGCATCAAAATACAGGCAAAATACTCCTTCTAAGGTGCCCATAATAACTTCCTCAGAAGAAAATACTACCTGTCAGGAGAACAGTGAGCAGATTTATTTCAAATCTAGCTTTTATCTATCTACCATTACCTTTATTATACAGGAAGTTATTAAAGCCCAGAAATACTAAATAACTTGCTTCAGGTCATGCAACTAAAAATGGTAAAGAAGAAACTCTAAACAAAGCTTTAACTATACTTTATGATATGCTACTGCCTTCATCAGGCCTACAAAGGGGCTGGCATTTAGCATCACTTGCCATCTAACTGGTAAAGAAGATTGAAACAGGAATGGCCCTACCTATCAGTTTACAGTTCCCATGAATTCCATCATCATACCCTTAGAGATTTTTCCAAGATTCCCAAATTTATTAAGAAGGGAATTGTGGCAAAAATTATCATTTGATCATGTAACAGTCATCTGACCCTTACCAATAAAGCCTTGCATTTGTTCAGAGAATGGGTGGCAAGTACTCAAGGGTAAGTGAATTTATGATGATGCTTCAGGGCTCCCTCAGTTGTACAACTACTTCTAAGGCCTTAAAAGGGGCCCTAGCAAGTTGGTGTTTAGAATTTTATATTCCTTTACTTAAAAAACCCTTAGCCTTGGGGTTCCTGAATGGCTCAGTAGGTTAAGCACCTGCCTTCGGCTCAGGCCATGGTCCTGGGGTCCTGGGATCGAGCCCTGTGTTGTGGTCCCTTCTCAATGCAGAGTCTGCTTCTCCCTCTCCCTCTGCCCCTCCCCCTGTTCTCAAATAAATAAAATCTTTTAAAAAATAAATAAAAACCTTTAGCCTTTACAAAAGCCGGATCCATTCCTGTGCTAAAACATAATGAACTTTTGCCCCAGATCTAAGAAATGAATCATGATTGGTAAAAACCAGTCAGAGAAATTGTAGTTTTCTTCACCCATAGTTTGGTCTAGAGAAGGTCTGCTGGAAGGTTCTTAAAATATCATTGGTCCAGAATAAAATAAAAAACCACATAAGGAAAAACCTTTTGCACTGTTTATTAGAGCACCGCTCCTTCTCTTGTTTCTGACCTTACTGTGTGATGCCCTGAGCTATGCAAGCATCTTAGAACAATAAAGAAACGCCAAGAGAATTATACATAAGCCAAATGACCATCCTGATATGACTGAGCTGACAGGCCAACCCTGGGACCTCTCATCACCAAATTCCTTTAAAGAATGATCATGACCATTCCTTATATATATGATCACAATCTGTGTGTGGTCCACTCACCAGTTGATGGACCTTCAGGACCAGTTTATGGCTATTATGGATAAAGCTGTTATGAACAAATCTGTGTGTACACTCATGTCTTCATTTCTCTTGGGTAAATACTTTGAAATGGAATTAATGGGCCCGACGGTAAGTATATGTTTAACTGTATAAGAAACTACTTTTCCAAAGTGGTTGTACAATTTTATATTACCAACAGCAAAGTATGAGAGTTCCAGTTGCTCTATATTTTTGCCCCTTCTTAATAATGTCAGTCTTCTTCATTTTAGCCATTCTACTGTGTGGTTGTAGTTAGATTGGTTTTAACTAGCATTGACCCAATAACTAATGAGGTTGAACATTTTTTCATGTGCTTATTTGCCATTCCTATATCTCCCTTTGTGAAATGTCTAAATTTTCAGGTTTGTTTTTATTCAGTTGTAAGAGTTGTTTATATATTCTAAGTTCTTTATCAGTTGTATATTATGCAAATATTTTCCTTCAGTATGTGGCTTACTTTTTCAGATTCTTAACAGTGCTTTTGAAGAGCAGTTTTTAATTTTTAAAAAGTCCGGGGGGGGGGGGGCGGAGCAAGATGGCAGAGGAGTAGGAGACCTGGATTTCGTCTCCTCTCAGGAATTCAGCTGGCTAGGGATCAAACCATTCTGAACACCTACAAACTCAACAGGAGATTGAAGAAAAGAAGAGCAACAACTCTCTCATCAGAAAAGCGACCACTTTCTGGAAGGTAGGATGTGCGGAGAAGTGAACCCGAGGTGATATTCGGGAGGATAGACGGTGGGGGAGGGGCCTCCATCGGCCGCTTCTGGCAAGTGATAGAGCCGCGGAGCACAAAATCGGAACTTTTAGAAGTCTGCTCCGCTGAGGGACGTCACTCTGGTGGCTAAGGGGGGGTGGAACCCTCCGGGACAGTGTGGTCTCAGGACCCTCGGGGTCACAGAAAGACCGGGGGTGCCTGAGTGTGGCAGAGCTCCCAGGTAACGGAGCAGGGAAGCCAGCTGCAGAGGTGGAGCCCAGGCGCGGGCTCTCAGCTCGGGGTTGCCCTAAACCGTGATCCGCGGCACAGTCGGGCCCCTGCTCCTCCAGCAGGGACCCAACAAGCAGCAGATCCGGGGAGACTCACCTTCCTCCCCCGGGAGGAGCCGTGCGGGAGTGCACCACAGGGATCTGCTGGGTTTGGAGACTCCACCCTGGGTCGGGTGCCAGAGATGGAAACGCGCGGTCACAGGCCAGGCAAGCACGGAGTGCAGCTGGAGACAAGGGAGATGGGAGTGACTGACGGCTTTTCTCTGGGGGCTCACTGAGAAGCGGGGCCCCGAGTTCTCGGCTCCTCCGGGGCGGAGATTGGGAGGCCGCCATTTTCACGCTCCGCCTCCAAAGCTGTACGGAAAGCTCGCAGGGAACAAAAGCCCCAGAGAGCAAACCCGAGCAGATTACTTAGCCGGGAGGGGGCAAGGGCGGGGCAATTCCGCCTCCGGCAGAGACATTTGGAAACCACGGCAACAGGCCCCTCCCCCAGAAGATCAGCGAGAACAGCCAGCCAAGACCAAGTTTACCGATCAATGAGAACGGCAGAACTCCAGCGCTAGGGGACTACTGCACATAGAATTCACGGCTTTTTTACCATGATTCTTTAGTCTTTTAAAGTTAATTTTTTTTTAACTGTCTTTTTGTCTTTTTATTTCTTTTTGAATTTTTCTTTTTCCCTTTTTCAACCAACATCTTATCAATCTCTTTCTAAAAAAAAAAAAAAATTTTATTTTTCATTTTTAGAGTCATATTCTATCCCTTAATAGTACTTACCCATATTTTTGGCTTATATATATAAGTTGTTCTCTCTTTAAAATTTTGAGATAGTTTCTTCTAACAGATTAAAATATACCCTAAATCTCTAGTATATGGTGTTTTCTATTCCCCTGCCTGATCACATCCTCTCCCTTTTTTTTTCTCTTTTTCTTTTTTCTTTTTTTAAATCCTCTTCTTTCTTTTTTCAAAGAACTTATTATCAATTCCTTTTATAAAATTTTTTATAATTTCCATTTTTACAGTCATATTCCATCCTTCATCATATCAACCCTTATTTTTGTACATATATAAGTTTTTCTTTCTTTAAAATTTTGGGAGGCACTTTCTTCTTTTTTTTTTTTTTTTTTATTTATTTATTTGAGAGAGAGAGAATGAGAGACAGAGAGCATGAGAGGGAGGAGGGTCGGAGGGAGAAGCAGACTCCCTGCCGAGCAGGGAGCCTGATGCGGGACTTGATCCTGGGACTCCAGGATCATGACCTGAGCCGAAGGCAGTAGCTTAACCAACTGAGCCACCCAGGCGCCCCGGGAGGCACTTTCTTCTAAAAGACCAAAATACACCCCAAATCTCGTGTGTGGCACTGATCTATATACCAGCCTGATCATATTTGATCACATCCTGGTTTTTTTTGTTATTGTTGTTGTTGTTTTGTTTTGTTTTTGTTTTTATCTTTATCTTTTTCTTTTTCTTTTTTTCTTTTTCTTTTTTCTCTCTTTCCCTTTCTTATCCCACTGCTTCAGGTCTTTTCTGATTTGTTTAGAGTATATTTTCTGGGGATGTGGTTACTCTGCTAGCATTTTGTTCTCTCATTAATCTATTCTCCTCTGCACAAAATGACAAGACGGAAAAAATCACCTCAACAAAAAGAACAAGAGGTAGTACCGACTGCCAGGGACCTACTCAATACGGACATTAGTACGATGTCAGATCTAGAGTTCAGAATCATCACTTTAAAGATACTAGCTGGGCTTGAAAAAAATATGGAAGTTATTAGAGAAACCCTTTCTGGAGAAGTAAAAGAGCTAAAATCCAACCAAGTAGAAATCAAAAAGGCTATTAATGAGGTGCAATCAAAAATGGGGGCGCTAAGTGCTAGAATAAATGAGGCAGAAGAGAGAATCAGTAATATAGAAGATAAAATGATGGAAAATAAAGAAGCTGAGAAAAAGAGAGATAAGCAACTACTGGATCATGAGGGCAGAATTCGAGAGATAAGCAATACCATAAGACGAAACAACATTAGAATAATTGGGATCCCAGAAGAAGAAGAAAGAGAGAGAGGGGCAGAAGGTATAATGGAGCAAATTATAGCAGAGAACTTCCCTAATTTGGGGAAAGAAACAGGCATGAAAATCCAGGAAGCACAGAGAACCCCTCTCAAAATCAATAAAAATAGGTCAACACCCCGACATCTAATAGTAAAACTTACGAGTCTCAGAGACAAAGAGAAAATCCTGAAAGCAGCTCAGGAGAAGAGATATGTAACCTATAAGGGTAGAAACATTAGATTGGCAACAGACCTATCCACAGAGACCTGGCAGGCCAGAAAGGACTGGCAGGATATATTCAGAGCACTAAATGAGAAAAATATGCAGCCAAGAATACTATATCCAGCTAGGCTGTCATTGAAAATTGAAGGAGAGATAAAAAGCTTCCAGGACAAACAAAAACTAAAGGAATTTGCAAACACAAAACCAGCCATTTTGAAAGGGGTCCTCTAAGCAAAGAGAGAGCCTAAAAGCAACATAGACCAGAAAGGAACACAGACAATATACGGTAACAGTCACCTTACAGGCAATACAATGGCACTAAATTCCTATCTTTCAATAGTTACCCTGAATGTAAATGGGTTAAATGCCCCAATCAAAAGACACAGGCTAACAGACTGGATTAAAAAACAAGACCCATCGATATGCTGTCTGCAAGAGACTCATTTTAGAACCAAAGACACCCCCAGATTGAAAGTGAGTGGGTGGAAAACCATTTACCATGCTAATGGACACCAAAAGAAAGCTGGGGTGGCAATCCTTATATCAGACAAATTAGATTTTAAACCAAAGACTGTAATAAGAGATAAGGAAGGACACTATATCATACTTAAAGGATCTATCCAACAAGAAGATCTAACAATTGTAAATATCTATGCCCCTAACATGGGAGCAGCCAATTATATAAGGCAATTAATAACAAAAGCAAAGAAACACATTGACAACAATACAATAATAGTGGGGGGCTTTAACACCCCCCTCACTGAAATGGACAGATCGTCTAAGCAAAAGATCAACAAGGAAATAAAGACTTTAAATGACACACTGGACCAAGTGGACTTCACAGACATATTCAGAACATTCCATCCCAAAGCAATGGAATACACATTCTTCTCTAGTGCCCATGGAACATTCTCCAGATTAGATCACATCCTAGGTCATAAATCAGGTCTCAACCGGTACCAAAAGATTGGGATCATTCCCTGCCTATTTTCAGACCACAATGCTTTGAAACTAGAACTCAATCACAAGAGGAAAGTCAGAAAGAACTCAAATACATGGAGGCTAAAGAGCATCCTACTGAAGAATGAATGGGTCAACCAGGAAATTAAAGAAGAATTTAAAAAATACATGGAAACCAATGAAAATGAAAACACAACTATTCAAAATCTTTGGGATGCAGCAAAGGCAGTCCTAAGAGGAAAGTATATAGCAATACAAGCCTTTCTCAAGAAACAAGAAAGGTCTCAAGTACACAACCTAACTCTACACCTAAAGGAGCTGGAGAAAGAACAGCAAATAAAGCCTAAACCCAGCAGGAGAAGAGAAATAATAAAGATCAGAGCAGAAATCAATGAAATAGAAACTAAAAGAACAGTAGAACAGATCAACGAAACTAGGAGCTGGTTCTTTGAAAGAATTAACAAGATTGATAAACCCCTGGCCAGACTTATCAAAAAGAAAAGAGAAATGACCCAAATCAACAAAATCATGAATGAAAGAGGAGAGATCACAACCAACACCAAAGAAATACAAACAATTATAAGAACATATTATGAGCAACTCTATGCCAGCAAATTAGATAGCCTGGAAGAGATGGATGCATTCCTAGAGATGTATCAACTACCAAAACTGAACCAGGAAGAAACAGAAAACCTGAACAGACCTATAACCACCAAGGAAATTGAAGCAGTCATCAAAAATCTCCCAAAAAACAAAAGCCCAGGGCCAGATGGCTTCCCAGGGGAATTCTACCAAACATTTCAAGAAGAATTAATACCTATTCTTCTGAAACTGTTCCAAAAAATAGAAATGGAAGGAAAACTTCCAAACTCATTTTATGAGGCCAGCATTACCTTGATCCCAAAACCAGACAAAGACCCCATCAAAAAGGAGAATTACAGACCAATATTCCTGATGAACATGGATGCAAAAATTCTCACCAAAATACTAGCCAATAGGATCCAACAGTACATTAAAAGGATTACTCACCATGACCAAGTGGGATTTATCCCTGGGCTGCAAGGTTGGTTCAACATCCGCAAATCAATCAATGTGATACAATACATTAACAAAAGAAAGAACAAGAATCATATGATCCTCTCAATAGATGCAGAAAAAGCTTTTGACAAAGTACAGCATCCTTTCTTGATTGAAACTCTTCAGAGTATAGTGATAGAGGGTACATACCTCAATATCATAAAAGCCATCTATGAAAAACCTACAGCAAATATTATTCTCAATGGGGAAAAACTGAGAGCTTTCCCCCTAATGTCAGGAACGCGGCAGGGATGTCCACTATCACCACTGCTATTCAACATAATATTAGAAGTCCTAGCCACAGCAATCAGACAACAAAAAGAAATCAAAGGCATCCAAATTGGCAAAGAAGAAGTCAAACTCTCACTCTTTGCAGATGATATGATACTTTATGTGGAAAACCCAAAAGACTCCACCCCAAAACTGCTAGAACTCATACAGGAATTCAGTAAAGTGGCAGGATATAAAATCAATGTGCAGAAGTCAGTGGCATTCCTATACACCAACAACAAGACAGAAGAAAGAGAAATTAAGGAGTCGATCCCATTTACAATAGCACCCAAAACCATAAGATACCTAGGAATAAATCTAACCAAAGAGACAAAGGATCTGTACTCAGAAAACTATAAAATACTCATGAAAGAAATTGAGGAAGACACAAAGAAATGGAAAAACGTTCCATGCTCATGGATTGGAAGAACAAATATTGTGAAGATGTCTATGCTACCTAGAGCAATCTACACATTCAAGGCAATCTCCATCAAAATACCATCCACTTTTTTCAAAGAAATGGAACAAATAATCCTAAAATTTGTATGGAACCAGAAAAGACCCCGCATAGCCAGAGGAATGTTGAAAAAGAAAAGCAAAGCCGGCGGCATCACAATTCCGGACTTCAAGCTCTATTACAAAGCTGTCATCATCAAGACAGCATGGTACTGGCACAAAAACAGACACATAGATCAGTGGAACAGAATAGAGAGCCCAGAAATGGACCCTCAACTCTATGGTCAACTCATCTTTGACAAAGCAGGAAAGAATGTCCAATGGAAAAAAGACAGTCTCTTCAACAAATGGTGTTGGGAAAATTGGATAGCCACATGCAGAAGAATGAAACTGGACCATTTCCTTACACCACACACAAAAATAGACTCCAAATGGTTGAAAGACCTCAATGTGAGACAGGAGTCCATCCAAATCCTAAAGGAGAACACAGACAGCAACCTCTTTGACCTCAGCCACAGCAACTTCTTCCTAGAAACATCACCAAAGGCAAGGGAAGCAAGGGCAAAAATGAACTATTGGGACTTCATCAAGATAAAAAGCTTTTGCAAAGCAAAGGAAACAGTCAACAAAACCAAAAGACAACTGACAGAATGGGAGAAGATATTTGCAAATGACATATCAGATAAAGGGCTAGTATCCAAAATCTATAAAGAACTCATCAAACTCAACACCCAAAGAACAAAGAATCCAATCCAGAAATGGGCAGAAGACATGAACAGACATTTTTCCAAAGAAGACATCCAAATGGCCAACAGACACATGAAAAAGTTCTCAATATTGCTCAGCATCAGGGAAATCCAAATCAAAACCTCAATGAGATACCACCTCACACCAGTCAGAATGGCTAAAATTAACAAGTCAGGAAACGACAGATGTTGGCGGGGATGCGGAGAAAGGGGAACCCTCCTACACTCTTGGTGGGAATGCAAGCTGGTGCAGCCACTCTGGAAAACTGTATGGAGGTTCCTCAAAAAGTTGAAAATAGAGCTACCATATGATCCAGCAATTGCACTACTGGGTATTTACCCCAAAGATACAAAAGTAGGGATCCGAAGGGTTACGTGCACCCCGATGTTTATAGCAGCAATGTCCACAATAGCCAAACTGTGGAAAGAGCCAAGATGTCCATCGACAGATGAATGGATAAAGAAGAAGTGGTATATATATACAATGGAATATTATGCAGCCATCAAAAGGAATGAGATCTTGCCATTTGCAACGGCGTGGATGGAACTGGAGGGTATTATGTTGAGTGAAATAAGTCAAACAGAGAAAGACATGTATCATATGATCTCACTGATATGAGGAAGTCTTAATCGCAGGAAACAAACTGAGTGTTATTGGAGTGGGTGGTGGGGTGGAAGGGACGGGGTGACCGGGTGATAGACACTGGGGAGGGTATGTGCTCTGGGAAGCGCTGTGAATTGGGCAAGACTGTTGAATCTCAGATCTGTACCTCTGAAACAAATAATGCAATATATGTTAAGAAAAAAAAAAAGAAGAAGAAGAAGGTAGCGGGAGGGGAAGAATGAAGTGGGGGAAATCGGAGGGGTAGACGAACCATGAGAGACGATGGACTCTGAAAAACAAACAGGGTTCTAGAGAGGAGGGGGGTGGGAGGATGGGTTAGCCTGGTGGTGGGTATTGAGGAGGGCACATTCTGCATGGAGCACTGGGTGTTATGCACAAACAATGAATCATGGAACACTTCATCTAAAACTAATGATGTAATGTATGGGGATTAACATAAGAATAAAAAAAAAAAAAAGTCCAATAAAACATGGTTTATGCATTATGCTTTTAGTATCCTAACTAAGAAATCCTTGCCTAATCCAAGGATACAACCATTTTATTCTACGGTGTCCTCTAGAATTTTTGTAATATTAGCTCTTATATTTATATCTATAATCCATTTCAAGTTAATTTTTAATATATACCATAAAGAAAGGGCTACAGTTTGTTTGCACATGGATATCCAATTGCTTCAGCATTATTCATTGAGTCTTTTCAATATATATATCCATGAATTACCTGTTTCTTTGTCAAAAATCAATTAGCCTTATATGTCTTGTCTATTTCTGAACTCCATTCTCTTCCATTGACCTATATGTCTACCATAACATCACACTGCCTTATTTGCTATAGATTTATAATAAGTTTTGAAATAAGTTCGTATATGACCTTCAACTTTGTTCTTTGTCAGAATTGTTTTGGAAATTCTAAGCCCTTCCCTTTACATTGTCATATGAATTGTAGACTCAGCTTGTTAATCTTTATAAAGAAAGCCTGCTGACATTTTTACTGGGACTGCATTGAATCTATAGTCAAGTTAAGAGAGAACTGACATCTTGGAAATATCATGTCTTCTAACCCATTAACATGATCTATCCCTCCATATATTTAGGTCAACTTGAATTTCTCTCCGCAATTTTCAGTGTGGCAGTCTTGTACGTATGTCACTAAATTTGCCCCCAAAATATTTCATAGTATTTAATGCTACAATAAATATTTTTATTTTAATCTCCAATTGTTTGTTGTTAACCTATAAACATAAAATTGATCTTTGTACAATGATCTCATATCCTGTGAATGTGCTAAATACAGTCATTAGTTCTACCAGCATTTTTGTGGATTCTTTCAGATTTTTAGCAAAGATCATCATATCATCTGCAAATAAAAATAGTTTTACTTCTTTTCCATTATAGATACCTTTTACTTTTCATATTGTCTTAATGTACTGGCTAACACTATCAGTAAGATTAAATACAAGTGGTGAAAGAGGCTATTCCTGCCTTATTGAAGGAAAAATTCATTCTTTAATCATGATGTTGGCTATAGGTTTTTTATAGATGCTTGTTTTATAGATTAAACAAGTACCTCCCTAGTCCTAGTTTTCTGAAAAATTTTTAATTAATGACTTTTGAATTTTATCAAATGCTTTTCTTGCATCTAGTGAGGTGATCCTATGAAATTTAGTTTTATGCCTTTTTAAAATTTTTATAATAGCATTTGTATACTTTCTTTTTTTATTTTTTATTTTTTTTTCCCTTTTTTTATTAACATATATTATTTGTTTCAGGGGTACAGGTCTGTGATTCATCAGTCTTACACAATTCACAGCACTCATCATAGAATATACCCTCCCCAATGTCCATCAGTTTTCTGCCTTTTAATATACCAACTTGCAATGATTGATTTTTGAATACTGAAATAGCAATGTATTTTGGGGAAAAGTTTTACTTGGTCAGGAAGTATCATCCTTTGTATATACTGATGTATTATATTTGCTAAAATTTTGTTAAAGAGTTTTGCATCTATGTGTATTAGGGTTACATGTTGTTTTTATTGTAACATCATTGGTTTTAGTATCAGTTATAATGGTGGCCTCGAAGAATGAAGTAAGATTTATTCTCTCCTTTTCTGTTTTTTAGAAAAGCCTAAATTAAATTTATATTTTTCCCTAAATATTTGATAGAATTTACCAGCAAAACAATCTGGGTCTGCAATTTTCTTTGTGAGTGATTTTTTTTAATCAAAAAACTTAATTTCTTTAATAAATATTGGACTACTTAGCTATTTCTTCAGTGAGTTTTGATAGATTGTCCCTTTTGAGGAATTTGTCCATTTCATCTAAATTGGTAAATTTACCAGCATAGTTTTTCACAGCATTCTTTTATTACCCTTTTATATCTCTAGAATATGTAGTGCTATCACCTTTCTCACTCACAATACTGTCAGTTTCTTTTCTTCTTTTCCTCAAAATTTGGCTAGGGAGGTTATCAATTTTATTGACTTCTCAAAGAACTAACTAGCTTTTGGTTTCACTTATTTCCTCTATTGACTTGTTTTTTCTATTTCACTGATTTCTGCTCTGATATTTATTATTTCCTTTCACCTACTTGATTTGGGTTTCATCTCCTCTTCCATTTTTAGTTTCTTAAAGTAAAAGCTGAGATCATTGACTTGAGATCTGTTTTTGTTTTTTTTCCCTAAGGTAGACTATTAGTGTTATAAATTTCCTTTTAAGTCTTAGTTTAGTGGCATCCACAAATTTTGATATATTGTGTTTTAATTTCCATTCCTTTCAGGATAATTTTTTTATTTCCCTTTTGATTATTCCTTTAGCCCATGGGATATTTAGAAATACACTGTTTAATTTCCAAGTATTTGGAGAGTTTCCAGACATATCTACCTTATTGATTTCTAGTTTAATTCAGCTTTGATCAGAAAACATTCTTTGTATGACTTGATCATTTTAGAATTTATAGAGACTTGCTTTATGCTGAGAATATATATTGGAAAATGTTCCATATGTACGTGAAAAGAATATGTATTTTGCTCCGTCATTAGGTGAAGTATCCTATCAATGTCAAAGATGTCTACTTGGTTGATAATGCTGCATAGATCTGTATAATTACTGTTTTTTGTCTATTTGCTCAACTGATTATTGAGAAAGTGATATCAAAATATGCAAGAATAACTGTAGATTTGTCTATGTCTCTTCATAATTCTGTCAGTTTTTGCTGCATTATTTGAATGTTTAGGATTGTTATGTAAATGTTTAGGATTTTTATGTCCTCTTGATGAATTGGCCCCCCTTTATCATTAAGAAATGACCTTCTTTATCTCTGGTAATATTCTTTGCTCTAAAATCTACTTTGTAAAATAAAAATAAATAAAATAAAATCTTTGTATTAATTTAGCCACTAAACTTTGTTTTCATTAGTGTAATCATGGTATATATTTTTTAAAGATTTATTTATTTATTTGAGAGAGAGAGAGAGAGGGCACACAGGGCAGAGGAGGAGAGGAAGAAGGAGAGAGAGTCTGAAGCAGACTCCACACCGAGCGTGGAGCCCAACATGGGGCTTGATCTCAGGAGCCTTAGATCATGACCTGAGTGGAAACCAAGAGTCAGTTGCTTAACCGACTGTGCCATCCAGGAGCCCCTATCATGGTAAATTTTTTATCATCATTTTACTTTTAACCTACTTGTGTTTTTCTATTTAAAGTGAGTGTTTTGCAGGCAGCAGAGAAGCTTATCACATCTGATCATCTCTATCTTTAAATTGCTGTATTAGACCATTTACATATAATGTTAATATTGATATGATTAAGTTTAAATCTACCTTATATTAACTTGCATAATTGCTCACCATTTAATAAGAACTTTCCACCTCACCATTCCTCAGCAAAAGGCCTAGCTTGGTAAAATCAAGAGACACTGAAATAGGAAAAGTTTGTGTTAAAGGTCAGCTATTCCAAAGAATCTGAGGCACTGGTCCCAATCTTCAGTGAAATTCAGGTACATTTGACCTCAAAAATCCAAGAATAAAATCAGAAAATGGGAATAAAAATAATCAGAAATCAAATCATACTTTAGTGGATTATCAGACATTAACTATTATCTATCATAATGTGTTCTAGTAAAACAACAAATTTCATCCATGGAGTATATTGTGAAACACAGGATTTGTGTTACTTAGAATTTTTGCATAATATTCTGAGAGTTGTTCCCTTGCTTCTGATCAAACTTCCCTATATAAACATACATATAGGATGTATGGAGGAAGAATGAAACTTGGAGGTTATTACCCTCAAATGAATAAAATTCAGCAAGACAAAAATAATTAAGCACAAAGTTAAAATGGCCCCAAAATGCTACTTTTTCTAAAGGCAGGAACCAAATTATTTTTTATAAAGTTTTCCAGATAAATCAGGCATTCCACTATGATTAACAAGAAGAATATTCTAATTGCCAGAAGCTACCTGCATTGGTACAATGTCTTAAGTCAGAAGAGGATACCTTGAGGACCCTGAGTATTTGTCCTAGGGCACTAGGAATTCTGAAAAGGTAACACCAGTAATCTCAGGATGTACAGAGAGGCTTGCAATATATTCTGTATCTTCTCAGTACTAAATGTAAGATTAAAAGATGAACATTCAAGAGAAAATCTCAAAGAATTCTTAAGCCTTATGTCAATAACTGGGTGGATTATTTTTCCCCAGTGAATTGACTTTGTACAAGCAAAATTCTTATGGATTAGACTCATCATTTTTTTTTTTTACCAAATATCCTATGCTTTTAAAAAGTAATAATGGTAATTTAGAGAAGCTATCAGAAATAATAATTCAGAAAATATCTTTATATAAAAACTAAGAATTGGTATGGGGAAATGGGTATGGTGGGAACATGGGGCCCCAAAGAGCACATAGTCCATGACAAAAAGAAAAGAAAAAATTTTTAAAAAGATCTGGAGAGAATTGCCTGTGACTGGCTCCACCCTGGAGCTGTCATCTTTTGGCAGAGTTACAAAGATGTCTTTTCACTGCAACATGCAATGGAAAAGTTAGAGTTCTCTGTGAATCATCCTGGCGACAGTGATATACTGAAACACGTTGAAGCAACAGCTTGCAGAAGATAAATTCAACTAATAAAGAAGACTGTATCTTTCTTCGTTATAAAGTGGATAACACATGTACAAAATGGCACAATTAACTTCTCTCTCTTTTTTTTAAAGATTTTATTTATTTATTTGAAAGAGAGAGAATGAGAAAGAGAGAGAGCACATGAGAGGGGGGAGGGTCAGAGGGAGAAGCAGACTCCCTGCCGAGCAGGGAGCCCGATGCGGGACTTGATCCCGGGACTCCAGGATCATGACCTGAGCCGAAGGCAGTCGCTTAACCAACTGAGCCACCCATGTGCCCCCACAATTAACTTCTCTTAATAAACAATACCTCCCTGACTGGTTGTGGTAAAACAGTGTATATAATCAGATAAAATAGCATCAGATAAAAACAAACAAAAAATACCACTATGGTCTAATTTTTGCCCAGAATACTTCACACAACCACAGGTCACTTGTGACTCTCATTTTCCTATATGTAAATCTTCATCCAGTATATCCTATAACCCCTCTATTGTTTCTTAATGATTATAAACCGCTATTATCATAATTTACCTAGAATTTACTAGACACAGAAACACCATCAGAAGTTGGGGAGAGGGTTTTTAGGGACCCAGGAGTCACCATGATGCTGAGAGCATATTACTAATCACTGTGGAAATGAGAAGGAACTGAAATAGGAAAGGCCTTATTCAACATTCCTACCTCATTGCTCACAAAAATCCCATATCTCAGATCCCATATACTACCAGCCAATCCCTAAATATACTGCTTTCTCGCTTCTTTGTCTTTAGAGATGTTATTCTTTTAATAAGAAGACCATTTCCTTTGCCTCATCCTTGATGATGCAACTCACATGTTAGATCCTCTCTGATGCTTCTGTTCTCCCCACACTCCCCATATTCCCTATAGTTTAATTCTGAGCTGCTTAGCACTTTGTACTTGCCTCTCACAGAAATTTATATTACAGTTGCTTCCTTTGATAGCAATTAAAGCTTTTAATAAATGCTTCTTATTTAATATATTTATATTTATTATATGCCTACATTTTTCCACAAAGGACTTGAGATAGTTTATAATAAAAGATACTGCAATCAAATATTTAAATGGAAATAGAAAACTAAAACCAAAAAAGAAAAATATAAAAATGCCGAATATAAAGAGCAACAAAATTACCCTGTTTGGGCTTCAAATATTTCTTTGAACTTCTTGGAATCTGCTAGTAAAAAGATTCTCATCAGAAAGGAGGAAAATATTGTTTCCCTTGGTTCTTCAAAGAGAAAAAAGTTATTCCCAGCAGGGAATTCTGAAGTAAAATTCATCATAGGAGATTGTATATAAAAGACCCTAATCCATATAAAGGACAGTATTCTCCACACTGGTGGAGCACAGTAGCCCAGATGAATTGCAAATGACTGTTTCTTATCTCTATTTTCAGCATAAATAAAGCTCACAATATTAAAACGCAATGTGGTGTTGGTGATTTTACAATAGTCTAAATTAAGATAAGCTAACCAAGTAGCCTTCTGGTAATTTAGTTTGCTACAAGGATAAAATTTCTATAGGGCATATATTTAAGACAAGTTTTCTAAGTACTTTCTTCAGAGGTCCCTTAATAAAAGAAGCCAGAAACCACTAGAATAGCACTGCCAACATTGTGTGGGTATTTCACCTAAAAAAAAAAAAAGGGGGGGAGGGGGAAGTGGAAAAATAATTTGACAAACACTGGTTTAAACAAAATTAAACAGATTCCTTTCTACAGGAATTCTCAGAGAATCAAATTTGCAAATATGTTTCATAAATCCCCAAGCTACAGAAGTTAAATAACTTGCTCAAGGTCACACAGCTAGGAAAGTGGATTTGAACCTGAGCTATCCAGTTCCAAAGTTGCTGCATGTAATCATCAACTAGAAAGTTAAAAAGCCTGGACCAAGAGATATGATAACTTGGCTATAGAGGCTAGCGCTATAGAAACAGACAATCCAAAGGACAGCATCCGACAGGTGGAGAAAGTTCATTTATGGTTCAGGTTGTCATGAACTAGAGGGATAGATCATAGACAATACTTGAAACCAACTGGGCAGCACTAGGAAGATTCTAAGAGATCAATCCCCTTTGTGGCAACAGAATCCTGTTCTGACACTCAGTAGCTAGAGGAACTTCTATGGGCCTCAGTTTCCTCATATATAAAATGGTGATAAAAGAGCCTGTTTGTGAGAGTAGTTTCAAGGTCAGAAAATGTAAAGCACGTTGCACAGTGTCTGGTAAAAGCAGGCATTCACTAGAGCATGGTTATCATCAGTCAGTCCTCATGATCATGAGTGAAGCACACTTAGCTCCATTTTATAAGTGAGTAAAGACTCACAGATGTCAAATAACTTGCCTAATGTTCTACAGCTGGTGAGCAGAAGAGACTAGATCACATTCTACTCACTTGACCTCAAATCCAATGCTCATAGCTCTGAACAACAAAAAAGAATGATGCTAAATAGTTCTTAGTCCCCTGGCTATAAAACCTGAAAGCATCAGTAAAGGACAAACTGAGGTAAAAATATATATATATAATATAATACTAAAGAGACATGAGTAATCTCTTTAAGGGAGAAAGAGAGAGAGGGAAAGGTGAAGAGAGAGTGGTACTTTGGCAAGAGAGAAAAATCTAGAGCTGATAGAGATTTCATGGCAGTGATAAAAAATACACAGAAGCCCACCCAGGAGGCCTTATGAGAGTTCATAGTGAATTCTGTTGTAATGAATGGTTTTTCACCACCTAATTTGTCCCTAGGTTTCTACATGTGTGCATACACACTGATGTTCAGGTTCAGAAGTCATTCTTCCTATAGGACTGTAGTTGATTTCCAGGACTTTGCAAAATTTTAACTATGTAACAACAGATCAGAAGTGGCCAAATTATTATTCTTGCAGGAATTCATCACTCAGTTTAGACAACAGATTGTTATGGTTTGTGGAAGAATCAGCCTTTGCTACCCAACCCAGCATATCAAAAATAGGTTTTTTTTCTTAATATCTATACATGTAAATGCCACAAAAGCCTTCATTCTGATTTAGAAATAAATATTTTTTGTATTAGCATTCAGTCTGAAAGGCAGCTGCTTCTCCACAGCCATACATTTCTAAACTACCTTCCTGCTATCCTAGTTTCAGTTAACTAGCTACACATGAAATGCAGAAATGTTAATGAAGTATTCATTTCTTCAGGCTTGAACTATTCAGGTGGAAATGAATGATGCTTTGAAAATTTCTGAACTGCTTATAATGTTCCTAAAGAGTTCAACTATGGGGCTACTCTGTACATTCCCAGAATCACATCCACAAAAAAAGAGAGGAAGGGACTAATAGTTATATAATTAATAAGCCTAAACTGGATAACCAATATTAAAAAGAAATCAGATGAAACCAAATACATTAGAAGTTAGCAAATGTCTATGATTCTCCTTTACAGAGTGGTAAAGAAAGAGAAATGCCTAGCTTCAAAAATGGATAAATCATTTTTGTTGATAATAGACTTCATGGCAAGATAGAAGTTTTACAGATCCTGAGCAATTAACCCATATCTATCCTTTCAATAATGTTACTCATAAAAACCCAGGCTTCTGTTACCTATTTATAAAATAGGTGATGAATCACTATGTTGTACACCTGAAACTAATATAATGTTGTATGTCAACTACACTCAAATAAAAAAATTAAAACAAAACAAAACATAGGTGATGGAGGATGAGAGCAGATTGGCCCTCCAATTCTGAAAGTCCATCATCCAATAACAACTGACAGGCAAAAAAGAAATTCTATAAAATTAATTGTTATTGGGGGGAACACACAAAATAAACCCTAGAAAGAAACACTGTATCTTTTCTTTAGCCAAATCTAATCATTCTTATTTTCCTTCAAGAAAGCTTCGTTTCCATATGTAAAATATTTATAAATAATCAGTTCACCAAAAAATAAACATGTCAATGAAAATTAAATTCATTGAGTTTTACTAAATAAACCATATATATATTCCTTTTTGTTCTTTTCAGAAATAAATGTAAACAGTTGAAATAAAATTTTCCTTGGTGTTTTTATATGATTCAAACTGTGAATAGAAAAAAAAGAAAAAGAAAAAGAAAGCCATTAACAAAGTACATAAAAAGATTGTTAATATTAGGACAATCCAATGAATGCCTTTGGTATAAATACCAGTTACATCATCAATGCTATAAAATAGTTCTGTTAAAATGACATACTCATATTTATGAGTTTCCCTAGTAAAAGGGTAGAAACAGTCTCAACTTGCAGGAAACTCTAGGATAAAAAGTGAGAAAAAGTAGAAATATTCATTCCAGATTTTACATCTATGGCATGCCTCAAGCAAAGTTTGCCAGGCTCCTCTCTCTTCTGCTTAGAGTCCATTGTCTAAAATGGGAAGAGAAGGAAGCAGGCCAGCACTGAGTTATGAATACCACAATGTGAAGATCTTCTTCCTAGGAAGGAGTTAATACATTTAAAGTGAAATTTCCAAAGGTCAGCTTTCTCTACCCACTCCCTGAGCAATGATCCTACTAGAACCACCAGAATAAGCAGTTATCTCAAATTCTTAGGGAAGTATTTGCATTTTAAGAGACAGTGAACAGCCCCTAAGTCTTTTCATGTATATATACACACACATATATATGTATATGTATGTGTATGTGTATATATATCTCCCCACTATGAGTCGTAGAGTTGAGAACATAGAGTCACTCAGGTTTCTGACCTTTGAATTCCCATTTTGCTACTCTGCATGACACTGAGTGGTGAGTCACCATTTAAGCTTAATTTTGTCATCTGTAATATGATAATAATAACAGTAAGAATTGCATAGAGTTGAAGTTAAAGGTAAATGAGTGGACAGTGCTTGATGTAATGTCTGGCATATAAGAAGTACTAAGTAAAATGTTAGTTACTGTTACTGAAAACAACATTTGTATGGAAAAGGACTTCCTACCCTGAACTTTATAGAAAACCATATTTATAAGTGATAATTGCAACATCCTTGTGAGGTAGATATTACAGACAAATCTCATTTTATAGACGAGGAATCAGAGGCTCTGAGACAGGTTATATGAATGGACAAATTTAATTTTTAAAAAATTAAAAAGCTGACAGATGACAGAACCAGAACCCAAAATGACATCTTTGACTATAGCCCAGGCCCCAGCCAGTACTTCATAATTCTTACTCTCAAAACAGGTATAAATACCTTTGAAATGAACAAAAATGATTCCTGTCTTCAATGGAAAACTTTTCTCATTACCTGATTTTATAAGGTCTGTGTCTTTCATTGTCTTTGAGCTATTTTACAACTCTGTAAATTGTAGATAACTGATGATACAAATAATTCTTGTCCATGTACATGCAAATGGTTTTAAATGGTAGAAGTGCATTGATTTTCTTCCCCCACTGCAGAAGTCAGTTGTGCATCTGTTAAACAAATTCATTTAAGCATCCTAATTGCCTATAACTATTTCTGCTTTTTGAATTCTTTCAACCAGCTGTAACATCTTATTGGTTCCTTCATTATTTAATGAATTAAACAAAATCATTTACATGTGTTCACATTATATTTGTGGTAGTCATGATTTTACTGTTTGGTTTTTTTGGTTGTCTTGTTTTGTTTAGAAATTATCCTTTAACACAAAGATTTCAACCACCTCTCATATCTTCCTCTAGGAACACAAGGGAATTCTCCCTGGGAGTCTCCAGCCCATGAATTTTTATGGCAGAAAGATGACGTGCTATATCAAATATTGAGGCTGATTCTCAAAATATGTAAATGGTTCTCTGTTAATCACTATATTAATTCTTACAGGTATTAGGATGTTATGAAACAAATTTAGGGTTTTGTTCCATAGGTCCAGATTAAGAGCAACAAGGGGATCAGAATAACTTGAAGAGGTCCCATTGGTCTTCTCTCTTAA